>NC_041053.1:15378527-15493527 GCF_900634775.1 Gouania willdenowi
TCCACAGGGGAGCTGACTCAGGGCGAGCTGTACTCCGCTATCAAGAAGGTGGACGAGCAGAGCGAGGCCGGAGACTCTAGCAGCACACACTTCAGTGGAGAGATGCACTTCTATGAGTTAGTGGAGGACACCAAAGATGGAATCTG
This sequence comes from Gouania willdenowi, assembly GCF_900634775.1. Classification (NCBI taxonomy): domain Eukaryota; kingdom Metazoa; phylum Chordata; class Actinopteri; order Blenniiformes; family Gobiesocidae; genus Gouania; species Gouania willdenowi. The sequence goes on from NC_041053.1 coordinate 15,378,674, forward strand.
GCTGGTTCAGGTCAGGAGCTCAGCCACACATGATGATGATGATGATGATGATGATGACTTGATTGGATGTCATTTAATTTTTATTTCAAACATGAACACAACAGCAGTGAGATGAGAAAATAATAATAATAATAATGAGAATGTTTGCATTTCCTGAAGAAAATGCTAGTGAGGATGCAGGTGCTGGCCCTCGTCATTGAACAGTGCTTTAGCATTAGCCTAGCATGACTATTAGCTTAGTATTAACTAGCATTAACATTAGCATAAGCTAGCATTAACAATTAGCTAGCATAAGCATAAGCGTTTGCTTGATTTTAATAGTTTAATAGTTACGATCGCAATATCGCGAAATCCTGGAGGGACTGATTAGCTAATATTAACATAAGACTGGTATTAACATTTTTTGGCATTAGCATTGACCTAGCAATAGCTAGCATTTGCCTATCATTAGCATTAGCCTAGCATTAACAATCAGACAGCTGCGTATTTTAAAAGTTGAATTGTTGAAGAATGGCTGAACAGCTAAAGTTAAAGCCGTTAAAACTTAAAATGCTGAAATTTCCAATCAAAATTAATGGGGACATTTTGAACAAAAAAATGTTTTACATTTTTTTTAATAAAAGTTACAAATCACTAAAGTACCAGTGCCCCTGTGCTGAATTTTTTGACACATTTTGATCATCTTAATTGTCAAACACTGAGGTAGTTGAAACATGCCAAAATTCTGTGACGGAAGAAAAAAACGGATAATATATGCGTCCTGCATCCTCACTAACTTAAAAAAAACAAAAAAAAAAAAAAACAAAGAAAATGCTGCACATGAAGCCTGTACATGTTGGAAACGAAGTAGGAGGAAGTATAAACCTGAATATAAACTAGTGTGATCCTACCCCTTGTAATATCTATACATTCATGTTCTTATAATATACACCTATTTACACTCTAAAAGAAGACATCATTAATTGATATATATCTATATAATTATACAATTCATGTAATCAACTATACATTTATCTGTCCAAACATACACATACATAAATATACACACACCTGTTTATCATTTTTTTCTCCCTTTGACACTTATGTTGCAAGTAGATACATTTTATGTATTTGTCTGAATGGCTTTAAATTCAGACATTTTGTTATTTCCACACACAAACTGTTCCACAACCTGGTACCACTTACTGACACTCAAAAGCTATTTTATTTGTTGTCCATGATGGAAAAGTGTGGTGTGGTCCAAATGTCCTGTATTATGAACATAACGTATTGCTCGCTTTTTAAGTGAAACTAATGGTTGTAATCTTGTTTTGTAGTTATTTCCTCAAACTTCAGCACAGTATGTGAGATATGGTAATACTCTTTGTTCTACTCACAGTTTACACCTTAGATCAATAAGCACAATAACTCCCAGGTACATTCAACCACAGATAATGAATGTTTAAGTCAACAGCTCTATCGTAGATCAACACTGGATACATTTGTATAAAAGAAACGACATCAGATCAACAGATGATCAAAGCGTTCAAACCTCGCCCCACGAGTCAATAACTTCACTAGAACACTGGATTCAATCTAAGATCAGGCGTCACAAACTGGTTTAAAAGCTGAGGTGAAAGTAATGGATTACAGTTACTCACTTTACTGTAATTGAGTTGCTTTCATGGGTACTTGTACATTTCTACACCCAACAGTTACTGAGTAATTTATATATTTTTTGTTTTGAAATGATTAACGGACATTGTGAAACTACAAAAAATGAAATGACCAGACAACAAGCAAATGTATTGCATCATAGCCGACCAATCAGATTAAACATAATGTACAGCACCAAAACAGCATTTAATGGAGGTTATTTTCTCAGTTTTAGAGTTCATAAATGTAGCTAGCCTGGGAATTTATTGTTTTGAATTGAATTTTTTGGTGTTATTTTATTTTAAAAAAAAGAATTCCACATTTTGACAAACTTTTTATTTTATACAAATGCTGTTTCTGGAAAATAAATTAAGTTCCAATAGTGCAAAATTTGGTCTCTTCCTTTTAAAGTTTATACATACTGTGTTTAAAATTTATTACCAACAATAAACGTGGGTAGTGAAAGTAACTAGTAACTTTTACTTTGAGTACATTTAAAGGAATACCAGAAAGGCCAGTAAGCCTTCCTGCTGTGGTGTGGGCTGAAGTCCATGCTCTGAATGAATGAACCAACAGTTCAGTCAAAACCTGTTTATGTGCTGACGTAAGCATGCAGAAAACTTTTACTTTAACCAATAATATAAATACAATCTTAATTTTTTTGTAGGTGATCGCTCAGGACAGGGAGGCTCTGCTCAGTCATTCTAACTGGAGGAAGATGGTTCAGAAAGTGTCCCAGTTTGGGATCAGAACTGGGACCTTCAACTGCTCTAATGACTACAGGTAGGAGGAGTCCACTGCACCACCGACGACGCACACATTGCTGACGACTGCTGTGAATCTGTGCCCAAAAAGGGTTTTTGTGTCTTCAACAGTCCGTGATTACTCTTAGTCCCATTTTTAAAAGGCAATTAAACAAATATGGTGCGTAATAATGTGTTTTATTAGGCATAGATCTTCTAATAAGTACATTTCTAAGATTTTTAGGTCACATTTGTAAAACAGTGGAGGATCGCCTTAAATATCAGAGCTTGTATTGTGAATTTAGCAAGATGAAAATGTGAGATATTTCATTTAAAATGCAGTGAAACCAGGACAAAAAAGTCGATGATTCTTCTTCTGTCGGTACAGATTTAATCTAACTTTGCTGAATGTGTTGTGAAGTCACATGACCATTTGTCAACAAATGTATTGTTTGTGATGGAGTCAAAAACAATCTTGCCAGTGGAAATTTCAACCTTTGACATTTGTTTGTGGAAGAAAAGCTTTAGATCTATGGTTGGGTGTTAATCAGCGTTTAAAGAGGCGATGGCGAGCGTCCGTGCTGACCTGGCGTTTCTTCCCTGCAGGTCGTGCATCAAACGCGGCTGGCAGCGCTCCACTCTCATCATGTCCGTTCCTCAGACGTCGGCCTCCAAGGGCACCGTCATGCTCAAAGAGTACAGGGGGCCTCGCATCGAGACCGAGCACATCTTCCGCTGGATGACGTCACACGTGGCTCATCGAATCAAAACTCTGCGACGCTCGGAGCAGCTGGAGAAGGAGTGGCGCGCGGACCCGGTGCACCCAGTCAAGATGTTTCTCTTCGCCCACTTGTCCCAGCCTCCTGCTTTCTTCTCGTCTCTGTCGGTCAAGTTCACCGGCAGGATCGAGTTCATCTTCGTGGACGTGCGTCACTGGGACAACCACAGCAGCCTGTCTGAGATCGGCGTCACGCAGTGGCCCGCCTACATCCTGAAGATGCCTGAGGGGATCTATCGCTATGGCAACAGGTGAGCAACACTAGGGATGTATCAATATCTAAATTTCACGGTGCAGTATAATTACGGTATTAACCTCATATTGTGTGAAAGCTCACGGTTTTACAGGGAGGCACACTGTTAGCAGCAATGCTAACAATAACAAGAATGATGACCATTGAGAAATTGTCTGTTCACTATTTCACTATCTTTATTGTCATACAGTACTTTTATATTTCTGACATTAGAAACTGAACACTGTTCTATTGACAGATACAGATTCTTGAGCTTAAGTGCAATAATTCTATACGAGTCAGGAACACAGGTACAAAAACAGTCTTGTAACACTAAATTAAATAATACTGTTAAAAAACAGCCAAGGAAATCAAAGTAGTGCAAACTGCCTCATTCTGTGTCAAGATTAATTTTAGGTTTTTCTAGAGAAAGATGAAGTCAATGTTAAAGGTTAGTACTAGTATCTCTGAGCATTTAAAGTATCAATAACTTTTTAAAAGCCATGTTGTCAATGACAGAAAATGGCCGTAACTGTGCAACGTTTCTTGATAATTCTTGAGCCCTTGAGCTGTTCTGAGGAAGTTTGGTTATAAATGCTTCCTTTACCGTTTTTTGACCAGACTGCATTGTTTGTTTGACACAATTCCTACATTTTTCAGGACGTCAAGTTTTTAAATGGCTTCTCATGTTGCTTGTATTTTCTGAAGAGTAGCACACGGTACACTTCAAATAATATCGCAGTCCAAATATCGTCCACCATTTCTCCTTTATGGTTTGTTGTTGCGGTGAAATCAAAATGTTTCCACACCTCTGACTTGTAGCCGCTGCATCATCCACAAGTTCTACACCGCTTCTTGCTGTGCTCGCTGCCTCCATCCGCCATGTTTTCTTTCCCCTCTGTGCTCGCACTGTCGCTCGCCATTGGCTCAATTGTCTGTAACATATAACGACGCCCCAAAGCATTATGATACTTGTAGTTTACGCTGAAAGGGTCTGCTACAGCTAACACAGGAACGTCCTTTTAAGCACAACGCCTCATTAGTTTATACTGTGACATAACCACGACAATATCGAAGCACTTGTAATACCACGGTATCGTGACATCGTCAATACCGTGACATTCCTAATGAACACAAGACTGTCCTACTATTGCTTTCCAAGCGCAGCTCCTCATCCTTCTATCCTCCTCCTGCTTCCTGCTCACAGCACGGGGGAGTTCCTCTCTCTTTCTGCCATGGACACCTTCCTGCGCTCCGTCCAGCCTGAGGTCAATGACCTCTTTGTCCTCAGTCTGGTCCTCATCAACCTGCTGGCCTGGATGGACCTCTTCATTACACAGGTGACGTGGGTGGAAGTTAACACTACTATGATGTTTCATAGTCTGTTGGTTTGGAGACGCCCCCTAACATGTGTTTAAAAACATCCAAATTGGCCCGCAGGGGAAGGTAAAAATAACTGAGAAACCATGAGTCATTGTGTACAGTACCAAATAATTTAGCTGTGGTTATCTCAGTAGGGTTGCAAAGGGGCGTAAAAAATCTGGCAAATTTCCATGAGAAGTTAAGCTCAGGAATTTTGGCAATATTCAAAGAAAAAAAAAGTTTTCATGGGAATGAATTATTGTAATGAAGCACAAATTGGGAGCAAATTTAAATCACTGTATTGTATCCAAACTATATATTGGCATCCAGACCTTTCAAGTAGAGTTTCACTGAATTTGTCACAAATTCAATTAAACTCTACGATATTTGCAGGGGTTGGCAGTTTTTCCATGCTTGTAGATCACAATGGAAGTCATTTTTATGATCAAATTGTTGATAGAAACCTAATCTTTCCAAAATCCTGCTCAATCCTCAAATCATTTGACAAAAGTTTCCCCAAATTAAATAATAATTGTCACTGCCTGTCACCTATTGCATGGATATTGTCAGTGCTTTATAAACTCAACATATTTTTATTTAATTTATACATGAAAATGCAAAGTAGTACTAATGTTGAAATTGTTCGATTCCCAGCCTCTGCGGCCCACTCGAGATCGAACTTGTCTGTATTTGGCCCCTGAACTAAAATCAGTTTGACACTCCCGGTGTAGAGGGCCACGTCTTCTGGAACACTCCAGATTTCAATCCAAAACAGGGACTTGTGTTAAATGGAACAATAGAAACTTCTTCCAAAGCTTTTTGGTGTTTTACATAATAATGCTAATGCTAACCTGGAGGCTAGACAGTCTGCAGGTCTGTTATTCCAGGGGTTGTTAACTATGGGTTCAGGACCCCATTTAGGTTTGTGAGACACTGTGAGGGGCTCGCCAGATGCCTTCACGAAACTAAAAATATTTTTTTAACAATTTGAGCCCATTTTTTGCCATTTTTTTGCTTCTATTAATGCATTTTTGCTACATTACTCCCATTTATGTCACTTCCCTATCAGATTTCAAAGCCTTTTCTACACATTTTTTCCACTTTCAAAATATTTTTGGTGCTTATAAACCATTTCCACTAAGGATGCCGATTTCCCTGATTTTTGGGGGATCGGCCGATTCTTGCATATGAAACTGATAATTTCCGCCAATCTTTTCTCCCTCCACTAGTGCTGGGCAATTTTGCCTAAAAAAAATCTCAGTTTTTTTAAAGAAAAATTTTTTTTTCAATGCGCTTACAAATGACTGCAGACATCAGATATATTGAGAGTTAAAATGCATAGAACAATCCCAAAATAAAAAAAGTTTTAAAAAGCTTTAACCTAGGTTTAAGCAAAGGTGCAACTGCAACTTCACAGTAGCTTAAAATTTCTGATTTATAAATCAGATAACTACGTATTTTATAACATATAACATTACAATTAAAAAAAAGAATAAATTCTTCCCTTAGCATCTCAGCATAGTGCGAATTAGAAATTAAGCATGCCTGTGGCACACATATAGCCTATTCAAAGGGTAAACAAATGTAAACAAAGAGGGGGCTGGCTCACATCGCGCTATGGTAACCCACAAGGACGGAACGCAAAAAAGTCCGAAAAAACTGTGGTGGGAAAAAAAATAAATGTAAAAAAAATTTACTTTTTTTTTTTTTTTTTTTAATTCGATTTTGCAAAATAAAAATCCTTTTCATCTAAAATTCTAATTGATTAAGTCGATTTTTTTGCCCAACCCTAACCTCCGCAAAGGTCTTAAAGTCGGTCATAAAGTCAGCCACTGTCCCCTTCTACTGTGAGTTGACTGACAGCCCCGCCCACCAGCTCGTGTGCGTGTGTGCATGCCTCAGCTACACAGGATAACAACAACAGCACGGTTAGCTTAGCATGTCGGCAGTTTGGCGGTTTTACACAAAAAAAGAGAGCAAAGGATCGCAATTCATAATTCCTGTAATGCAGAAATAAGCCTTGGTGGAGCTGCAAACATAACGCTACCTCATTCACCATTTAATAAACCACCACACCGTTAAGTATGCAGCATTTGACTCTATAGTAAACAGAACCAGGGGTCCGCTGAGAATCCTTATTTGTGAAAAGAGCAAAGCTACTACAAGGAAAATGATGGAGTTCATGGCTTTGGATTTGAAGAAAACCCTTCCACTAATGTATAAGGCAAGGCAAATGTATTTGTATAGCGCATTTCATACACATGGCAACTCAATATGCTTTATGTGATCAAAAAGTGCAACAGAAAACATTCAGCAGCTTAAAATCTATAAGAACATTAAAATTGGCAAATTTTGTTTTTGAAATCACCAGTAAAATCAATTTAAATCATCAACAAACACATTACATCAATAACAACATGACCAAAAATCTCCCTCTTAATCATACACAATAGAGAAAAAGAGTGTCTTTAACTTTGATTTAAAAATGTTCACATTGGATGCTGACTTCAGCTCTGCTGCAGTTTGTTCCACTTCTTTGCAGCATAACAACTAAAAGCAGCATCACCATGTTTACTGTGAGCTCTGGGCTCCACTATCTGACCTGTGTCTATAGATCTGAGAGACCTGATAGGTTCATACCTGACTAACATCTCACTGGTGTATTCTGGACCAAACCCATTCAAAGATTTATACAATTATCACAATTATAACAGTATAAGTGACTGTAATAAGTGTGAGAACAACTAACTTGTGTCATGGTCATTCTGTCATTTTCCTTTGACTTATGAAAATGTTACACATTCTACACTTTATTATTTCTGTAGAATGTTTGACTTTTGTCCTGTCAGCTGTTGCAAGTTATTTTTAGAATAATATTTCTACATTTAAATATCCACAAAGCTGCTGCATTTGGACATTTTTTATTTTTGCACTGCAAGGAAACTTAAAACTCAGGACACTTTATTGGTAGTTTAAGATGTTTTGTTAGTTTGTCTTGTCGATTATTATTATTTTGTCACCTACGCCAAACCCTGTGATTTTGTTTATATGTAAAACCAAAATACTGCTGTGCACTTTAGTTTTGTCAAAGAGCTGAAAACAGGTCTGCAGTGGAACCTGTTGGACACGTTTATTTACTTTTTAAAATGTGAAAAATGAAAGACTAAAGGAAGTGATGTAATTTAGTATTTTGGACAGCAGTGTTCTAAGCTTTTCATTTATATTTCAGTTAACTACCTCATGTGCAGTTAAAACAACATGTTTGTATTGTTGAATGTTTTACAATAAACTAAGATTGAAACATTTAAGGTGTATGATGTCAGTTATTAAACAAAAATCGGGATCAGCCAAAATCAGTATCGGCCGGTCAGGCTTTTAAAAAAAAATCGGTGATCGGTGCACCCTTAATTTCCACCACTTTTCCCACCTAATATTGCATATGTTGACCCATTATTTTAACCTCTTTTCACCATATTTCATGCTTATTTTTACCAATTTAACTGCATTCTCGATTTGTCATGTCCATTATTTGCCAGTTTAAACTAAATGTTGCAATATTGACACTTTGAACCCTTTTTATTACTTCTTCTGTCAGTTTTTGGCCACTCTTTTATTTAACCAATTTCTTATGTTTTTAAGATCTCATTTCACCACTTTTTCCACCATTTTTGGTCGCTTTTAACCCATTTTATTTCTGATTAAATCTTTAAGATGACTATTTGATTCATAGATCAATGGACTATCATTTTGCTAACTCTATGGATGGGTCCCAAAAAGCTCTCCCTGTTATTCCCCCTTATAGATGGCCCTGTCTCCACATGACTGTTCTTCAATGTTCATGTCTGTGTTCAACCACCTTATCTCTGGAAACTTCATTTTGGGGGTTGTGGACTGAAAAGGTTGATTATTTTAAGGCTCAGTGTGTGTGATTCCTGTTCCATCATAAAACAAATGTTTATATTCCAGAATGTTCATGTTCTAATGGTTCCTTTTCCTTGGAACAGGGAGCCACAGTGAAACGGTTTGTGGTTCTGATACGAACTCTGGGAACATACAACTCCATCCTGCTGGTGTCCTGGCTTCCTGTCCTGGTGAGACATCGTTCGAATTCATTCTTGAAGCCGTGTTCTCACTCTTTTTCTGGAGTTGATCCAAATGTTTGATACACACTTGTTTAACTTATTTACTGGTAAAAAGAGCAGTATGAGTAATGATGGAGATGTTCCTCACTGCCTCTCACTCTCACCACAAATTAATAAATTAAACAAAAGGAAAGCAAAATTACACAAGAAAACTACAAAAATAACAGAAAAGGAAACTATTATACACAAAACAACAACAAAATTACACAAAAAACAGGCTAAATTACATGTACCAACAACAAAAACACACAAACCCTTTGTTGTTACCTGCATTAATGAATGCTCATGTTGGTCCTTATTTTAATGCATAATTAATATTGTAAACGCAATTTCATCATGTGACCTATTTCTTTGTAATCGGAGGGTCACCGGTTCGAATCTCATCCATGCCACCACTGTGGGATTAAGTCCCTTAATCCCAATCCAACTGCTATTCCTCGGGAAAAATGGATAAAATACAGAGATTTTCACTACGGTGATGAATAAAGGTTACATTATTGTCCTCCACCACAAAATGTGAAGGCGAACGCCCAGCCCCCACGCTCTGTGTTGTGTTTATAAAGCGTGGGGAGACACAGTCATATGTGTATAGGGAGAAGAGTTTTGGGCTAACGTTCTAACTGTGAGCTCTGCAGAGACCTTCTTTCCTATCTTTATCGCCTGTGGTCTGTCCATGAGGAAGTCCAGGATCCAGTTAAGGGTGGGTGTTGGAACTCCCACGTCAGCCAGTTTAGTAGTCAGCTTCAGAGGCCTGATCATATTGAAGGAAGAGCTGTAGTCCAAGTTGATAAGATAACCAAATTTGGTGTGTGGCTTCAGGGTATCAATACGTTGATGGAGTTTAAAAATGAGAAGTGCGCAAATATTTTTTCTGGAGTTATTGTCCTTTGTCCTGTTTTTTTGTTTTTTTTACTCTGTTTGAAGTATCTTCAAAGGGGACAGCTTTTCTTAGAAACCGTTTAAGATGGTAGTTTTATAATATTTTCTTATGTATACATCTAAGTTCTTAGATTTAGGACATTTAGGAAAAGGTTGGGAGTTATAATGACAACCAATCTGGCAGGGGATGTTGATGACTATGTCTTCTTGTTATTATTGTTGTTAGTAGGAAGCCACACCCACTTCATGACTGTGCATGTCCTTCCTCTGCATGTTTATTATAACAGGAAGTTGTTACTAACCTGTCACATGGAGAGAATAAAGCCTGTTTCTTCTTTGATAATGCTATCTGATGCTATCTATCTGATTCTATCCAATGCTATGTTAAGCTAGCTATCTGATGCTGTCTGACGCTAACTATTTGTTTCCATCCGATCCTATCTAATGCTAGCTATCTGATGCTAGATACTCGATGCAAGCTCTGTGTTGCTATCTGATGCTAGCTTTCTGATGCTATATGATGCTTGCTCGCTGATGCTAGCTCTGTGTTGCTATCTGATGCTATCTTTCTGATGCTATTCTGACGCTAGCTATCTGATGTTAGCTCTGTGCTGTTATTGAAGCCCTCACTCCTGGCTCTCCTCTCCATCCAGGCTCTTCTTCAGCTGCCCTACTTGGACTCTCTGTACGGCTACAGTCTGAAGCTGCTTCGTTATGCTGACACCACCACCCTGGCCAGTCTGGTGAGAGCAGACTGGACCTTCTACTCGTCCCATCCAGCTCTCTTCCTGTCCACCTATCTGGCACACGGCCTGCTGGTGGATTATTTTGAGAAGAAACGGCGTTGTGGGGACAGGAGTCAGGATGACAGCACCTCCAACCTGGAGTGGTTGGCCAGTCTGTGGGACTGGTACACCTCCTACCTGCTCCATCCCATCGCAGCACTGCAGCACTTCCCATCTGACTTCTCCGATTGGGAGGAGGATCCCAACCTTCTGTTTGAGCGCCTGGCCTTTCCTGATCTTTGGCTCCGCCCCTTGGTGAACATGGACTACATTAAAGCCCTGCCCACATGGCGGCTGCAGGCTGCTGGAGATGCTGGTGTGAAGCAGGACGGACAGACGGAACAGGACACGCCCCCCAGCTCTCCGGCTGCTGATAGGCTGCTCAGGGACAGCTGCCCCCTCACCACTGAGGGTGCGTGTGTTTGGTCTGCGTGGCCCTCCGACATGCTGCGATGCTCCGAGTGTGTGGTGTGTTTGGAGAACTTGTTGAAGGAGGACCTGCTGATGGGTCTACCCTGTGGCCACGCCTTCCACCAGCAGTGCATCGTGGTGTGGTTGTCAGCAGGGCGCCACTGCTGCCCCGTGTGTCGCTGGCCCAGCTACAAGAAGAAGAAGCTAAGAGCTACGGCTAACGGCGGCGAGGAGTGAGCCATGGTCGTCCTCTTGTCTGGCTTCATCAGATCTTTTCTTTTTGAAACATTCATAGTCAGAGTCCAGTTTGTTTCTGGTTTGGTTTGCATCGCTGCTGAAGAGGAAGTGGGTCATTGTGGATCCCTCCATGAGCATGTTGTCTCTTCCTGTCTGTCTATGAGTGTCCTCTGCTTTGCTGTGTGTATGTGTGTGCTTGCGTGTGTGCGTGCTTGCGTGCGGGCGGGGTTCCTCCTGGGTGGACACTTTCCACTTCATTTATTTAACTCTGGTCATTAGCTGCTGTTTAAAGGCTCTTTGTGTTTGTGGAAAACCTGTTTCCTTTCAATGTTGTCGGCATTAAAACAGAAGAAAAGCATACGACTGGTTTTTGACTTTTTAATCCAATGTAAGAAAATTTGTTTTGATGCAAAGCTAAAGGGAAATTTTGTCCTGAAAGAAAACGTGTTCCACACTAAGAGCTCTATTCTTTGGGTTGGCCACACTCATTGTGTTGTTTATGCACTTTACCAAATCTTAAATCATAGGATTTAAGGTTTGTCACCATTCAAAATTTTAGTTTCAACACTAGGGCTGGGTGATGTATATCGCTGAATCAATTTCCACAAGATCGATCACATTTAATTGAGTGATGGCGCATGCTCCGCAGCTTTTTTACGATGAATGAGAAGCCAATAGGAACCAATGCTGAGACCAACAGGACGTGACATCATCTGTTACTGAGCAGTGAAAATAAATGATGGACACGTTAAAAAAAAAAAAAAAAAAAGGACCGACTGTGGTTTGAACATTTTAAAAGTAGTAACTGGTTAAAAAAATGTGTTATTTAGTCAATTTATCATAGAGAATAACTGAAGCATGTGATCATACACTGATCGTGTGCGTTTGATAAGTTTTTTTTAACACCTATCAGCGTTTAATAAAACAGATGATGTAGCTAATAATGTAATGTAAATAATATGTAATTTATGAGACTGGTGAGTTTTTGATGAATAGTTTGTTGAAATCAGCACTAAATGAACAGCGGGAGCAGCAGCGGTGCTGTTGGATGTCACATCCAACACAGTAGATTCTGCAGGTGAGCTGTGCTCTGCGTGCACATCCCTAAAAGTGATTGTGTATCTTTGTCATTGGGAGCCATAGTGCTCTGCCCTGTGACTGTCCCTGAAGCCCCTCCCTCTCTGTATATCCACAGCTTTCTCATTATTAATTTCTGATCAATGAATGGACAAATTTATACTGTGCGGTAAACGGAGGCGATGGCTGCGCACGTATCGTTATATATTATTACTGATGGTTTAAACACATGGAAACTGATATCTCATTAAAAATATGATACTCATTAAACATGTCATAAGACAATTATTCTATCATCATTTGTATGGATTTAAAATGTATTAAAACATTTACCATGATATTCTGTTTAGTTTCCTTTTAAAATACCGTATTAAAGCGGTATTTAAAAAAAAAAGTCTAACAAATCTTTTTGACTCATTTTTGCTTTTGTAGATCTTTGTTGAGTGTTTTAAAGCATCACTAAATGACTTTTTTCAAAATGATGTGGTTTCATAAGAGTGCGTCTACAGCTAAGCCAAGCCTGCTGCTTAAACCTGGTCAGGAGCAGGTTTGACCCACGGACTGTGTTACTATGGTAACCAAGGTGTTTTCTCGTTGATGAAACCACTGTTCCAGTTAGAACCCCGCTTAACAGAGCCAGACTTGTTTTTTTTCTTCTCATTTTTATATATATTTTTTTGTTTGGTGTATTTTTCTGTAATGTATGTTTATTTGAGTCATTATGTGTATTTTTGTATCTTTCAGTTGTCTTTTCGTGCATTTTTTATTTATTTATTTATTTTTTTTGCCATTGTATGATTCTGGAGTCATTTATTTTTGTATTTATTTTTTTTTGGTGTAGTTTTGTGCATTTCTGTTGTCATTTTGTGTATGTTTTGTATAAATATTTCGTTTTGTGTATTTTGAGTCATTTTTGTTGTCGCTTGGTGTATTTTTCTGTAATGTATGTTTTTTGGAGCCTTTTTGTATATTTTTGTGCTTTTCTGTTGTTGTTTTGTGTACTTTTTGCATAAATATTCAGTTTTTTTGTTTTATTTTACTCATTTAGTATATTTTTATTATTAATACCTATGTGTGGTGAGGGTGTGTTTTGAGATTGTGTGTGTGTATGAGCTGCTACCTGTCCTCCTGGTTGCTGTGTGGGACTCTCTCCATCTCCTCCGTGGGTTCTCTCTCACACACGCACACGCGTATCAACCGCATGCGCATACGCCGTCACAGGTTGCTGAAATGCGTGTCTCACGCCCGATGCGTGTACCACCAAATAAGTCCAAAATAATGAATGCACACCATGGGGCCATGTGGTCTTGTACTGATTATTAGAGGTTGTAAATGAAGAGATTAGTGCGCTAGCGCCGCTTCACATTGAGGTCAAAAGTTGAATAGGTTTCACTTCTGAGTAAACATGAATGCGCTGTCCGGACGAAATAAAATAAAAATAAACATTTTGCAACACCAAATAAGTCCAAAATAACGGCTGCACACACTTGAGCTATGTGGAAACTGTTTAAAAAAAAGTTTCAGTTCGAACAGACACCGCGTCGGGGAGAAATTTGCTTCACACACACACATACGCATGCATGCAGAACTTCCTTGCTTTTATAGAGAGATGATCATTTTTAACAAAAAACAAACATACAAGCCCATATTTTGAATATACGTAAATATGAACGCTTTCATTTCTTACTTTTCCACTTTCTCTTTCTCTCAAGTACCCCCTGTAGCGCCATTGCGTACCCCCATTTGAGGAAACACTGCTATAGAGCATCTATACAAAACAAAACAAAAAAAACATGTATCATGTAAATTACAAAATAATTCAGCGGTAGATATCTCAGTCCCTCCAAATACACGATACAAATTTACAAATTTCCCATGCTTATATTAGTCATTTTTTTTAAATCTCAAATTGATGAAAAAAAACCTACATTTTTTTATTTTTTTAAATCCTGCAAATTCCCTCAAATTATTCTACTAAATTAAAAAACAATTGTTCATAATATCACGGAAATGTAAGTTAATTTACGTTTAAGGTCACTTAAAGCTTTGATATTGTCATTCTTTTTTATACTTTATATGTCATTCATACCTGAGAACATTAAACATTAATAAAATCTGTGGCCCACTTGAGATCAAACTGGCCCCTTTTTAGAAACACATGGAGGCGGTACTCTCACCAGTAGTTTACATGACCCTGCCTGAAGAGGGCGGTGTTGAGCCTCTTTGGGTGACCGTGCTCAGCCGAGCCAAAAGTGACGTCACTCCTCACTGTGGACGCCCTCTGCGTGCACGGGCGCGGGCTCGTGGAGCAGCTCCAGTCAGCCTGACGCCGGTGGAGTCAGACCAGCACCCGAACCCTTCAGACAGCGACCAGGACCAGGACCGAGCTGATCCTGATCCTGATCCTGATCCTGATCCTGATCCTGGGCTCATTGTGATGTGACTGAGCTGAACTTCTGATCCTCTAATGATAAACCTGATCTGAACAGAAGTTCATGAACCTAAGCTAAACTGAGCCTGACTGACCTGATCCTGGGTGGTCGTGGTCCTGGACCTGGACTGAACCAGAACTGATCCTGGGGTGAACCTGAACAGTTTCTGAGCTGATTGTGTGTGTGTGTGTGTGTGTGTGTGTGTGTGTGTGTGTGTGTGTGTGTGTGTGTGTGTGTGTGTGTGTGTGTGCGTGTGCGTGTGCGTGTGCGTGTGTGTGTGTGTGTTTCTGCCCAGCAGCTGCTCTGCACATATGCGTGTGTGTCAGTGTGTGTATGTGTGTGGGTATTCAGAGCTCTGCTATGCAGACTGAGTGGAGCCTGTGTGCTGAGTGCTGACACACACACACACACACACACACACAGCTGAGGGATCTGTCTGCACCTCCTAATGTGCAGGACTCAGCAGATGTTCCACAGTGCGTGTGCTGATGTGGAGGCTCTGCAGACTGAGCGGAGCCACAGAAGCAGCTGCTGAAGTTTGGAGCTTGTTTCTCTCACACTTTAGAGCCGAGGCCTCACAGGGAAAGTTCAGAGAAAGAGTAAAAGCTGTGGATTTAGCTCTGTCCCTGTAACATCAGTGTTTATTCTAAAAAATGAAGAATCTCCTTCCGATGAACACTGCGTGGAAGCGCTCCATGATCAAAGACCCGGGGCCAGAAACCAACAAAAAGTTTAAAAGAAAGTCACGTGAGCCCAAAAGACTTTTCACCGGCTCTCAGGCCGAGGGGGTGAAGATGGACGAGGACCTGATGGACGTGGACTCTGTTGATGACGCTAGCATGGAGGCGTGTCACGTGAACAAGTTTGTTGCTGTCCACAGACACCTGAGGGCGCCTCAAGAGGCAACGGCAAGCACGTCGGGCTTCCTGTCAGAGGTGTGCTCGTCTCACGGGGGGGCCCTGGACATGAGGATCGGCATCAACGTTCCCACTCCGGCGTTCCCAGAGATCTCCAACTGGCCCACGTCCATCTCCCAGCCTTTGACCAACAGACTCAGACACAGCTTCCAGTCCTCGTTCCCATCGCCTGCGGCCAGCAGCAGCCGCTCGGCTCCCCAGCACACCTTCTTCTCCATGGAGCCTTCCCCGCTTACAGGACAGGCAGCTCCACCCATAGCCTCCCCAGGACAAGAGCACATGGAGGCCGAGGTGCCTTCTCCAAAGGTAGGAGGACCTGATCCTGATCCATCTTCAGACCATCTTTACAATGACGTGTCCTCCTTCAAAGTCTCCCAGAAAGCGCGTGGGGACGAGTGTGGACGGACACGGACATGGACGCCTCCCAGAGGTCAAAGCCATCCAGCAGACCAGGAGGCTTCTAGCCAACGCCCGGGAGAGGACACGGGTCCACACCATCAGTGCAGCATTTGAAGCCCTGAGGAAGCAGGTCAGATATCAGCCACACTTTGGACCAGAACATCTGTGTGTGTGTGAGGACAGGTTGACGGTTCCTTTTCTCTGTTTCCAGGTGCCGTGTTACTCATACGGACAGAAGCTCTCCAAGCTGGCGATATTACGCATCGCCTGTAACTACATCCTGTCTCTGGCCCAGCTGGCCGAGGTGGACCACAGCGCAGAGCACGGCACGCTCAGCTTCTCCCAGTGCGTGGAACAATGCACCAGGACTCTGCAGGCAGAGGGCCGGAGCAAGAAGAGGAAGGTGAGTGTGAAGTGTTTCAGCTGGACAACTGGGCAGACTGGTGTCAGATTAAAGAAACACAAAAGGAACCAATGCCACACACTGTAAGGTGTCATTTATTCAAATAACTGTTTTTCAGGAAATTAGCTTTGACCTCCTGACATGTTTACTTTGGTCTCCTGACAAGTTTACTTTGATGTCCTGATAAGATTACTATGATCCCCTGACAAGTTTACTTTGATCTCCTGACATGTTTACTTTGATGTTCTGACGTCTTTGCTTTGATATCCTGACATGTTTTGACTGTCAACTGCCAGTCTTCTTCAAATGGGTCTGTTGATTGCACTGATGAAGACAAAGAAGACAAAATGAACTTGTTGGAATTCTTACGCAAAGTCAAGAAAACGTCAAAGTGATCAGCAGCCTCCTCTGAAGAAGACTAGCAGTTGACAGTCGAAATATATCAGGAGATCAAAGTCAATTTCCTGTAAAAAAGTTATCTGAATAAATGAAACCCTAACATATTACTGGGCAGACTCGTTTCAGATGAAAAAAGACAAAAGGAACCAACACTACACACACAAGAAGTTCTCATAGGCTCACCACAACGTGACCAGTGTCGCTTGGACTGGTGTGAGTTTGGATTTGAGCATTCAGAGTGACAACATTCCTGTTTACCTGACAAATGTTTTGCTTTTGTTTCCAAAAAGTTCCACATTCACATGGCAACGTTTTCAAAAACGATCTCTGTTTACATGAGACCGCGGGAAACATAAAAAACGATGTAGTATACATGCCAGGCCAATTTATGGCGGGGTGATTTTGCAATAAACCGAAATCATATGTTATGGTTTCATTTATTCAGAGAACTGTTCATCAGCAAAGAAGACAAAAATAATCTTGCTGGAATTATTACGTGCAAGTCAAGGAAACTTCAAAGGAATCATCAAAGCAATCAGCAGGCCTCGGATGAAGACTTGCAATTGACAGTTGAAACATGTCAGGAGATCAAAGTGTATTTCTTGAGGAACAGTTGTCTGAATAAATGAAAGCTTAACATCCATCTATTATAGCAAAGGTGTGTGTGTGTGCGTGTGTGGAGCAAATATTTCCCCGACGCGGTACGAGTTCGACCTGAAACTTAGTCAACGGGTTCCAAATACCCCAAGTGTGTGCACCTGTTATTTTGGAGTAATTTGGTGTAGAAAAACGTTCAAATGTTCATTTTAAGGTTACGGCCCTCTCTGTAATGAGCGCTCTACTTCCGGTTCCGGGTTCATGACGTCACTGTGTCGCAGTTTGTTTGGGTTAAAAAAAAAAGTCAATATTAAAAACTTTTTTGTGCTGCTAAAAGTTATTTAAGTTAATATTTCATGGTTATTTAAAATTATCCCCGTCATCCTAAACTTCCTTTAAGTCGCGAGTCACGGGGTCCACATCCTCTAAAAAAAAAAAACCAAAAAAAAAAAAAGTCCACTTCCTCATCTCTGTGCCTGCCATGCTGTCTTCGCGTCTCAAAAAACGGGAGCTCTTTCAATAGGTCATTTGTAACCGTCAGCCACTGCTGAGTCTTATACCGACAAGTTTCCCATTGTTTAAACCATATAACTACGTGTAATTACTCAATAACGCGCTGTTTCACTATAGTCGGTATTGAACTCAACCCGTTCAATACTCTATCTGGAAAACTGCAGAATCTCGGTGGTGCCGCGCATGGAAGTTAAGCTCTGACCACTCGGTTCGAAGGGAAACAATGATTTTTCTTGAAAAAAAAAGACAGCCGAATTGTAGATAATACTTTAATTTACTTATTCACTCATTTAGTTTGGAGCTTTACATTTTGTTTTGTGCAGTTTTGTTGTTTTTCTGATTGGCGCTACAATGCCTATAGAGTTTGGTTATCAGCGTCTCAAATATTTCACGGGAGCACACACACACGGTATTTATTTATAATAAAAATATACTAAATGAGTAAAATAAAACAAAAAACTAAACAATATTTATACAAAAAGTACACAAAATGACTCCAGAATCACACTACAATGCAACCAAAAACAATTATACAAAAAATACACAAAAACACAACCTAAAGATAAAAAATACACATATTGATGACTCCAAAAAAACATACATTCCAGAAAAATACAACAAAATATGAAACTGGTTCAAAATAAACAAAACTAAATATTTATACAAAAAATACACAAAACTAAATATTTACACAAAAAATACACATAATCACACTACAAGGGCAACAAAACAATAATTATACAAAAAATGCACAAAAACACAACAGAAAGATACAATACAATACACATGACTCCAAAAACATACATTACATTAAAAAAAATTAAAAATGAAAAAAAAAAAACAACAAACACATTTATACAAAAAATGCACAAAAACACAAGAGAAAGATACACATAATTACTACAAAAACATACATTACAGAAAAATACACCAAACAAAAACATATAAAAGTCAGTAAAAAAAAACAACAACAAACACATTTATCATACACATGTCCCATAGAATTAAACCAGGAAATTTGCACCCACAAATAAACCCCTTTATAACACTACAGATTATGTACACCTCTTTGTACATCCAACCTTCAAACACATACTCATTTGGCCATAATTGACAATTCTACTTATGAGGGATTTTATAGGAAGGGGCGGGGCCAACAGTGATGTCACAAACCACCATTTTCAGCCAATAGCAATAGAGTGGTAGCACAGCAGCTCTTGTGTGTGTGTGTGTGTGTGTGTGTGTGTGTGTGTGTGTGTGTGTGTGTGTGTGTGTGTGTGTGTGTGTGTGTGTGTGTGTGTGTGTGTGTGTGTGTGTGTGTGTGTGTGTGTGTGGGTGTGTGTGTGTGTGTGGGCGTGTGTGTGTGTGAGTGAGTATGCAGTGCAGTGGAGAAAATCCATCCTCCATTACAGCCTGTTGGTTTGTGTGTGCATGTGTGTGTGTCGACTCCACGTTGTTTCAGTGGGAGTTTGGTCCCAGTTTGGTTATCAGTGATCGTCCATTACTCCCAGCAGAAAAACCAGAACAACAAGGCAGCTTCTCTCACTGCTCTGTGTGTGTGTGTGTGTGTGTGTGTGTGTGTGTGTGTGTGTGTGTGTGTGTGTGTGTGTGTGTGTGTGTGTGTGTGTGTGTGTGTGTGTGTGTGTGTGTGTGTGTGTGCGTGCGTGCGTGCGTGCGTGCGTGCGTGCGTGCGTGCGTGCGTGTGTGTGTGTGTGTCCCAGACACCAGATGTTTCAAGTGGAGGGGAAGTGGAGCTGGCGCCATGAAGGGCAGAGGGCAGCGTGAAGGCACGCGAACTGAAACCACACACACATACACACTGTCATACACACACATACACACACTTGGCACATTCCCCAGCAGCCTTACACACACACACACACACACACACACACACATTCTGCCTCTCCAGCCATCTGCTCCGACATACTTTGAAACAAGGAGGGGAAAAAAACAGCCATCAGCTGTGTGTGTGTGTGTGTGCGTGTGTGTGTGTGTGTGTGTGTGTGTGTGTGTGTGTGTGTGTGTGTGTGTGTGTGTGTGTGTGTGTGTGTGTGTGTGTGTGTGTGTGTGTGCGTGTGTGTGTGTGTCTCACTGACTTGTCGTTCCCTCTGTGTTGCAGGTCGGTCGACTAACAGATGACGCGTGATGCTGATGGATCTGAAGTCGTTCTCAGTTTCAAATCAAAGCTCCTGAATGTTTGGTAGTTGCACCTTTGTTAATATCAGTATTACTAATGATGATGAAGTTTGTTTTGAGGACAATGTCATTTTATGATGTACACCAGGGGTGTCAAACTCATTTTAGTTCAGGGGCCAAATATGGAGCAGTTTGATCTCAAGTGGGCCACAAATTTTAAGGCGGGAAAAATGAGTAATTGAATCATTATTGTGCATTTTGCACTTTTATGTTTAAATAAATGATACGATATGTAAGGCACTGATAAAATCATAGCAATAAGTGACAGATACCAGTCTTCACTTTCAGTTTATTTGATTTTGTGACCCATGTTAATGTGATTTGGAGAACTTTTTAAAGGAAATTGCAGGATTTTGAGATGAAAAATTGCTTCCGTCATGATATAAGCATAAGAATGTGAGCCCTGCTAATATTGTGAAGTTAAAGTGAATTTTTGTGTTATTTTGGAAATGCATTAGTTGGTAATTTACACAATAATTCATGGTTTCTCTGATTTTTTTTGCTTTCTGCTGCGGGGTGATTTGGATGCTCTAAAGCAGGGGTTCTCAAACTAGGGGTTGTGAGACACTGGGAGGGGGTCGCCAGATACTTTCAAGAAACTAAGAATATTTGTTGAACAATTTTCAGCCCATTTTTGCTCCTACACCTTCCCATATTTTAACCTATTTTCTCACTTTTTTGCCATAGTTTTTGCTTCTTTTAATACATCTTTGCTTTTCACTTTTCCATCAAATTCCAATGCCTTTTCTGCACATTTTTTCCACTTAATGTCACATATGTTGACCATTATTGTCACCTTTAACCTCTTTTCCCCATATTTCATTTAATTGTTGCTACTTTTTAAATTACATTACCCCAATCCCCCCCATTTATGCCACTTTTTAGCCAATATTGACTCTCTGAATCCTTTTTAACCGCTTTTCTTTCCGTTTTTGACCACTCTAATTTGCAACATTTAACCAATTTATGTGGTTTTTAAAATCCCATTTCACCACCTTTTCCACCATTTTTGCTCACTTTTAACCCATTTTGTTTCTGATTAAAACAAGGATTTACATCTTTAAGATGACTATATACTATGCACAAATAACAATAAACATCCTGTATAACAGTGGATATTATTCAGATCAATAAATACATGTGTTTATCACAGATTCATAGAATAATGGACCATCATTTTACTGACTTTATGGATGGGCCCCAAAAATCTCTCCCCTTTATTCCCCCTCATAGATGACCCTGTCTCCACATGACAGTTCTTCAATGTTCATGTCTGTGTTCAACCACCTTCAGCTACAGTGGGGGGTCCCCGCTCTCTGGAACCTTTATTTTGCGGGTTGCGGGCTGAAAAGGTTGAGAATCACTGCTTTAAAGGGCCAGATTCGGCCCCCGGGCCATGAGTTTGACACATGTGATCTATAGACGTCATCAGTGAATAAAAGGACGTGTTTACTAAAAGTCTCTGTGGGACAAACCCTCATCATTCCCTTCATTAGAGCACATCACTGCACATGTCTTAGACAGAAATGTATGTAAAGCATGTTCTATGTAATGTGTCTATATGTCTAAATAAAAATGACCTTCAAATGTTCCGTTTAAATCTAAAGCCTAAATGTGTCGCTGATTGTAAAGCATAAATATTCTTCAGATCTCTGTGATCACGTGTTTAGTGCACGTGAAGGGTCACACTGATGAAATAATCCTGTTGTTCCCATACTTTATTATTAATAATGACGACGGTGTTTTTATACGTCTGTTTATTCTTTCCAACTTTCTTTAAACTGGGGTGAAGATGCAGTAAGGCATGAAAAATGAGAAACACCCACATATCTGAGGTAAGTTTATTATCAGATCTCAGAAGCTAATAATGCTGGGCCTGGTTAGTACTTGGATGGGAAGCCACTGACAGTTCCACAGTGGGACAGTCATTTAGTGAGGATATACTGTAGTAAAGAAAAATATTTTCTGAGGTAAAGCATGGCATAAAAATGTAAACATTTTTTAATCTTTTTTTTTTTTTTCTGAGAAAAGGCTGTAGTAGGAAAACATAAACATTTTATGGAAATCTTTTTTCCTGAGTCAAGACTATGTAAAGCATATAAATGAAAAAAAATTGTTTTTCTTTTCTAATATACTGTAGTATATTAAGGCATAAAAATAGAAAAATGTGTTTTAACTTTTTCAGAGATAAGGCTATAATAAGGCAATAACATAAAAAAAATGCTTTTTTTCTATGAGATAGAACTATAGTAAGGCATAAAAATTGAAAAAAAATTATATATACTGTATATATATTTCTAAAATAGTAAGGCATAAAAATAGAAATATTTTGGAATTTTATTTCTGAGATGAGGCTATTGAAAGGAATAAAATAAATTTAAAAAAATACTGAGAAAAGGTTATACTAACACAAAAAAAGAAACATTTTGGAACTCTTCTGAGATAAGGCTATAGTAAAATATAGAACGTAAAAAATGTTGGAATTTATTCTGAGTCAAGGCTATAATAAGACATGAAAACATAAAAAAAATTTGATTTTTTTCTGTTATATTAAGGCACAAAAAATAGAAACTTTTAGTTGTTTTTTTTTTAGTCAAGGCTATATTAAGACATAAAAATTAATTAATTTTATTTTTTTATTTATTAATTAATATTTTTTCTGAGATAAGGCTAAGGCATAAACAGAAAAAAAATTGATCGAACTATAGTAAAACATAAAAATGGGGGAAAAAAATGAATTTATTTTCTGAGATAAGGCTATAGTGGAGCATAAAAATGAAAACATGTTGGAATTTATTCTGAGTCAAGGCTACAATAAGACACAACAATAAAAATAAATGTTTTTTTTCCTGATATATTAAAGCATAAAAATGGTAAATAATATTTTTTTCTGACCTTAGCCTATAGTGAGGCACAAACATAGAAACTTAGATTTTTTTTTTTTCTGAGCATAAAAATGGAAACACTGGAACCTTTGTTCTGAGATAAGGCTGTAGAAAGGCATATAAATGGAAACATTTTTAATATTTTTTTCTGAGATAAGGTTAAGGCATAAACAGAAAAAAAATCATTTTTCTGATATAAACCTATAGTAAGGCAATAACATGAATAGATAGACAGAACTATAGTATGGCATAAAAATGGAAACATTTTGACTTTTCTTTTCTTAGAACTATAGTAAGGTATATAAATGGAAATATTTTGGAATTTTATTTCTGAGATAAGGTTATAGAAAGGCAGAAAATGAAGAAAATAATACTGAGATAAGGCTATACTAAGACACAAAAATAGAAACTTCTTTTTTCAAGGGATAAGGCATAAAAATAGAAAAAAAATGATTTTTTTCTGACATAGTAAAGCAAAAAATTGAAAGATTTTTAATATTTTTTTCTGAGATAAGGCTAAGGCATGAACAAAAAAAATTGGGAATTCATTTTTCTGATAAAATTCTAAAGTAAGGCAATAACATGAAAAAATTAGAATTTTTTTTCTGAGATAGAACTATAGTAAGATGTATGGTAAGACATGAAAACGGGAACATTTTTAATTTTTTTTCTGATATATTCAGGCATAAAAATAGAAACATTTTGGAATTTTTTTTCAGAGATAAGGCTATAGTAAGACATTAAAATGGGAAAAAAATGTAAAAATGTCCAGAGATAAGGCTATAGTGAGGCAATAAAAATAGAACTATTTTTGAAGTTTTTTGCCTTACTATGTTAGAAAAAAATTGGAAATTCATTTTTCTGATAAAAGGCTATAGTAATGCAATAACAAAAAAAATGTTTTTATAATTTGCTGAGATAGAATTACTGTATAGTAAGGCATAAAAATGGAAATATTTTGGAATTTTATTTCTGAGATAAGATTATAGAAAGGCATAAAATGAAGGGGAAAATACTGAGAAAATACTAAGATACTAAGACACAAAAATAGAAACTTCTTTTTTCAAGGGATAAGGTTGTAGTAAGGCTTAAAAACAGAAAGAAGGCTAGAGTGAGGCATGAATAGAAACTTTTTTTCCGGGATAAGGCTATAGAAAGGGACAAAAATAGAAACATTTTGGATTTTTTTTTAGATAAAGCTATACTAAGACACAAAAATAGAAACTTTTATTTTTTTTATTCAGAAAAATAGCTGTAGTAAGGCAAAAAATGGAAAATGTATATTTTTCTATGCTTTTTAGTTTTCTAGTAAGACAAAATAGAAAAAAAAAATGATTTTTTTTCTCACATAGTAAGGCAAAAAATTGAAAGATTTTTAATATTTTTTTCTAAAATAAGGCTAAGGCATGAACAGAAAATAATTGAAAATTAATTTTTCTGACAAAAAGGCTATAGTAAGGCAAAAATTTATGTCTAAAGTAAGGAAATAACATGAACATTTTTGGATTTTTTTCTGATATATTAAGGCATAAAAACAGAAAGATTTTGGAATTTATTTTCTGAGATGAGGCTATAGTAAGGCACATGAATGGAAACATTTTTAATATTTTTTTCTGAGTTAAGGCTGAGGCATAAACAGAAAAAAATTGGAAATTCATTTTTTCTGATATAAACCCATAGTAAGGTAATAAAATAATAAAAAAAGAAATTTTCTCTGAGATAGAACTATAGTAAGACAAAAATGAAAAAATGGAATTTATTCTGAGTCAAGGCTATAATAATAATCTGATATATTAAGGCATAAAAATAGATACATTTTGGAATTTATTTTCAGAGATGAGGCTATAGTAAGGCATAAAAATGTAAACATTCTGGAATTTTTTTCTGAGTTAAGGCTGAGGCATAAACAGAAAAAAATTGGAAATTCATTTTTCTGATATAAAGCTATAGTAAGACAATAACATAAAAAAATGAATTTTGCTCTGAGATAGAACTATAATAAGACATAAAAATGGAAACATTTTGGAATTTTATTTCTGAGGTAAGGCTATAGTAAGACATAAAAATGAAAAAATGTTGGAATTTATTCTGAGTCAAGGCTATAATAAGACATAAAAATAGAAAAAGAGGATTTTTTTAATATAATAAGGCATAAAAATGGTAAATAATATTATTTTCTGAGCTTAGGCTATAGTGAGGCACCAAAAAAGAAACTTAATTTTTTTTTTTCTGAGATGAGGCTATAGTAAGGCACATGAATGGAAACATTTTTAATATTTTTTTCTGAGTTAAGGCTGGGGCATAAACAGAAAAAAATTGTAAATTCATTTTTCTGATATAAACCCATAGTAAGATAATAAAATGGAAAAAAAAAAGAAATTTTCTCTGAGATAGAACTATAGTAAGACATAAAAATGAAAAAAATGGAATTTATTCTGAGTCAAGGCTATAATAATAATCTGATATATTAAGGCATAAAAATAGATACATTTTGGAATTTATTTTCAGAGATGAGGCTATAGTAAGGCATAAAAATGAAAACATTCTGGAATTTTTTTCTGAGTTAAGGCTGAGGCATAAACAGAAAAAAATTGGAAATTCATTTTTCTGATATAAAGCTATAGTAAGACAATAAAATAAAAAAAATGAATTTTGCTCTGAGATAGAACTATAATAAGACATAAAAATGGAAAAATGTTGGAATTTATTCTGAGTGAAGGCTATAATAAGACATAAAAATAGAAAAAGAGGATTTTTTTTAACATAATCAGGCATAAAAATGGTAAATAATATTATTTTCTGAGCTTAGGCTATAGTGAGGCAACAAAAAAGAAACTTAGATTTTTTTTTTTCTGAGATGAGGCTATAGTAAGGCATATGAATGGAAACATTTTTAATATTTTTTTCTGAGTTAAGGCTGGGGCATAAACAGAAAAAAATTGGAAATTCATTTTTCTGATATAAAGCTATAGTAAGACATAAAAATGAAAAAATGGAATTTATTCTGAGTCAAGGCTATAATAATAATCTGATATATTAAGCCATAAAAATAGATACATTTTGGAATTTTTTTCTGAGATAAGGCTATAGTAAGGAATTAAAAAAGAACATTTTTTTTTTTTTATTAATTCAGGGATAAGGCTGTAATAAGGCATAAAAATAATGCCAGACACCAAAATCATAATTGAGTTGTAATTGAACATGGACAATAATAATAAAATACAGTTGTAATTGAAAAAAATGTATCAACGACAACTGGTAGATACTAAATAATGTATACAGCATTCATAAAATAAATTAGCTTCATATAAATTTTATTGACTTTAAATATTTACACAGAAACAATGGAATGACTTCTACAAGCTTCAAATCTTTGTGGACACCAGGAGCAGCAAGATCAGGTCACGATCCTCAAAACCACATCATCATCATCACCAAGTCATTAGGCACTGGTTAAGGCACAGTGCAGTGATTCCTGTAAAGCATCCCCCTCCCCCTCCATCAGGCACTGGTCTGTGGTCCTCCTGCTCTCCTCAGTGAACCATGCAGATGTCCAGGACACAGAACTTGGCTCTACAGGTGGGACATGGAACTCTGCTGGACAACCAGGTCTCAGGTCTCTGCTGGTCCTGACGACTGGCAAACCAACGACCCAGACACGAGATGCACCACATGGGTCTGCAGAAGCACTGCTGGCACTCTGAGTCCTCATCAGCAGCTGCAAACACACACACACACACACACCGTCACATAAACACACACACTGTCACACAATCAGACACTCGTACCTTCTGTGGTGCAGAGTCTGAGCAGCTTAGTGTTTGCAGGGACCTGCATGCAGCCGATGCATGACTCCACCTCCTGAGGACACACAGCAGAGAATATGAAGCTAACTCCACCTCCATAGGTGACGCTCTGCTTTACCAAACAGAGATGGAGCAGAAACGGATGATGCTGCATCTTGTTTACTTCATTACATCTTGTTTTTAAAAATAAGTTTCCTCATCTGTCAAAAGCACGTCTTCTGCTTTGTGAGAACTGGTTGTGATTTATTCAATGATGCATTCACAGATTCACTTTACTGGATATTTCTACTGGGTCTGCTAACAGCTGATAAGCTAACTGCTGATGGGCTAATGGGCTAACAGCTGATGGGATAACAGCTGATAAGCTAACTGCTGATGGGCTAACGAGTATTAGGGCTAACAGCCAATGGGCCAACAGCTAGTGGGCTAACATCTGACGGACTAATGGGTTAACAGCTGATAAGATAACAGCTGAAACTGTCAACATAGCAGGGAATGCTGGGTAATACAGCAACAATATAAAATGCATATATGTTCAAGTAAAAGTAGGTTATGGATATTTTCATATAAATAAAATACTAATTTTATTACATAAATATTACTTAGCACATATAACATTTAATGATTGGATAAAATCACAGGCTTTTGTGTGTGTGTTTCTATTCCCTTTAAAGGTAGGGTAGGCGATTTTCAAAAGCTAGCACGATTTTGAATGTAGTCTCCCCGACAGCTCCGCCTTTACCTCCCTCCCTTCTGTGCTAAGTCTCACTCACATGCATGTGCACAGCTGCTGCAGAAGAGGAGCTCAGCTCATCGCTTGTATTGTGTAGAAACTTTGTTGTCTCATGTCTCATTCAGCGGTAAGTAAACACTAAACTTTACCATTATATACTGTATGTTAAAAACATGACCAAGAACTCTGTTTTAACTCTGTCAGCAGTGACGCGCTTTCAGTGTGAACTCTTGCATGCGAGGAATCGAGAACGAGCATGGAGACATGATTGGTTAAAAAAAAAAAACGGTTCGTTTTTTTCCATTGGTCCAAGTTTTTTTAATTTCTGTCAGGACATAAAGATAATTTCAACCAAAAACTTAAAAAGTGTATCTGGAGAAAATCGCCTACCCTAGCTTTAAGCCAGTGGTTCCCAACCTTTCTTTGAGTCGTGACCCCATTTTGATACTACAAACTACAAGCGATTTTTGTTAAACTAAGTATCCAGGATTATTGCACCAGCTCATATATTTATATACAAAATGTATTTGAACAATTGTTTTTGTTGCAAAAGTAAAAATTGTTTAACATTGTGTGTTTTAATTTGAAAATGAATGATAAAATATACTTTTAATCAGTTTTTTTTCTCTTCAATTACTAAGCATTTAGGGGACACCATTTGAATTCCAGTTGACCCCTAATAGGGTCACGACCCAAGCGTTGAAAAAACCGCTTTAAGCCCTTAAATGGGTTTTCTCATGCCGCATGTAAGTAAACTAAAGAGCGCCCCCCAGTGGGAGCGGGTCCAGCAGATCACTACCTGTCCTCGGGGGAGGGAGTACGGCTGGTTCAGATCCACTTGTGTGCGGAACGTCTCCAGGAAGAGCTCACTGATGGTTTGATGGATCACCACGTTGGGGGAGTTACTGATGGGAGCGCGAAGCTTCTCTCTGAGCTCTGGATACTCTGTGGAGTTCACCCTGAGGACACGACCATCACACCTGTCTGTTTACACCTGCAGTGTGTCATCATCAGCGCACACACACACACACACACACACACACACACACACACACACACACACACACACACACACACACACACACACACACACACACACACACACACACACACACACACACACACACACACACACACACACACACACACACACACACCTGATCACAAAGGCTTTGACAGCAGGGTTGATGCTGCTCACTCTGAGGGTCAGGATCTCTGTGGGCGTGGCTGATTCTGGGCTCAGCTGATGGCGTCTGGACTCGGTCACCCTCACATGACAGTCGTTCTGTAAGGCCATGTAGATGTGGTAGGTGGTCACCTACGCACGCGCACACACACACACACACACACACACACACACACACACACACCTCCTTTAATATTACACAGGGATCCTCATGTTTATATTCTGTTATTTATATCAGTGGTTCTCAACCTTTCCAGCCCATGACCCCCAAAATAAAGGTGCCAGAGTACTGGGACCCCCACTGAAGATACAGGCCATATAATGTTGAAATTAGGGTTTCTCTTGATGGCAATCACATTAAACAAGTAAACTAAACTAAATTTCTCGGTGTTATACTAGACTACCAAATTAGTTGGCAAGTGCATATTAAATATGTTCAAAACAGATTTCAAAAAGTATACAGTCGTACTCAACAGAGCAAGATATGTTTTAAATGATAGCGTACGCCACACACTTTACTGTTCAATAGTATTACCATATCTCACATACTGTGCATAAGTTTGGGGAAATAACTACAAAATGAGATTACAACCATCAAATTCTCTTCAAAAACAAGCAATAGTTATGTTCATAATACAGGATATTTGGACCACCCCGAGCCACTACTCAATAAATCTAAATTACTCACATTAGCAGCAATTGTAGCTTTTCAAACAAGTCAAATAGCATTTAAAGCACAAGAATAACTTCTCCCTAAAAATATTCAGAATTTATTGAAAAGGCTGAGACTTATAAATTACGAAACAAAATTAACTTTCGACGACAAAAAAATCTTTTGCGTGTCAGTAAATAGTACCAAGTTGTGGAACAGTTTGTGAGTTGAAATAAAAATAAAAATGTCTGAATTTAAAACAATTTAAACATAAATACATAAAGTTTATCTTCTCGAAGCACAAATGTTAAAGGGATATAATTGTAAATAGGTGTGTATATACTTGTGTATGTGTGAACAGATAAATGTATAATGAATCACAAGAATTGTATAATATAAATATATATATATATATATTTATATATATATATATCAATTAAGTATGTGTGTATATATTAGGGATGTAACGATTAATCGTAAGGCAGTTAAAAATCGATTCATAGGTATCACGGTTGATATCGATTTTCTGAAAATTGAATCGCAGTGCTTTTTTTAAACAGCAGAGGGCGCTATATATTTCTCCTTCGCACACATACTCAACTGTCCCATGATGCATGGCGAGCAGATTATAAAATCATCCTGGAACCATCTTCAAGCTAAAAATCAAACATCCCCTTTTCAAAACAAAAGCATCTCTTCTTGTCTTGTTTTAAAGTCAACCAGATGTTTTGTCAGTAGCATAAATGGTGGGCCTCCAAAAATCTCAGACATGTTGTAATGAAATGTGTTTACGTGAGTTTTATGGATCAAATCACCACGTGTTGATATTCTACTTGGTCACTTTCTCACTTAAAATGTGCACTTCACGCTCAATGAGTATGTACTGTCTACTATATACTATGCACATCCTAGTAGGATTAGGATGATGAACATTCCCACTTAAGTATACTTCCAACTTTCCCAAGATGCATTTGGAACCTACGACGACAAAAACCTGAAGCACACAGAGGCTCAATATCTCTGTTGATTCTCCACCTTTGAAAGTTCTGAAAACTCACGCATTCACATTTCATTACAACGTTTCTGAGATTTTTGGAGCCCCATCATTGTGCTACCGACATAACTTCCGGTTAACTTCAAAATAAGAGCACTACTTACAAAAGTGTTAAAAAAATTAATGGAAGACAAGAAGAGATGTTTTTATTTTGAAAAGTGGATCTTTGATTTTTATTTTGAAGCCAGTCCCAGTACGATTTCACATTGAGATTGAGTATGACTAGTGTGCCCACATGCCCATATAGTATACATTCAAGTATTTCTCACATAATCTTTTCATACTATCTAATGTGAACGCACTACATACTCATTCTGACCTCAAACTTAATATGAGCACTATGTTAGGATGACATTTACAACAAAGCCGTACACTCTGGAGGTTAAAACCATCATGTGTTCTACTTTCAATGACTTTTCATGGAAACATTGGTCATGAACCATCTGAGGCAGCTTTTATCTCACAGTTCATCAGAAGATTCATCCAACAGAAAGCAGAACACATCTCTCAGCATCCCGTGCTCACCTTTAACACCCAGCTGTCGGTCACTATCACACGTGCTCCTGGCGCTCCGCAGGCAAACTTATCGATGCGCCTGAACTCGGTGTTGATGCTGCTGGCCACTGAGCCCCAGTCCGCCTGCAGGGGCTGCCTGTGGGCCTGGAGGGTTCTGCTGATGGGATGGTTGCTCCAGTTAGAGTGAGACCAGTACACGATCAGCATCCAGCTGCCCAACAGGAGGACGACGGAGAGGAGGAGGAAGGCTTTCCAGCCGCCGTTCACCTGGGGAACAGGAGACGAGCACGGATCAACACAAACCACTGCACAGCAGACACGGGCCACGTGCAAAAGTATAAATGCACAAAATGACAACAAAAAACCACAATATGAACTAAATTTACTTCAAAAACACAAGAGAAAATGACAAAAATACAGAAAAATAGACAAAATGACAACAGACACAAACACAAAACACAACAATTGACAAAAACACACCGAAATTACTCCTAAAACAAAACTGATTGGTCAAGAGGCAGGGATTTTGTACTCGCTGAGATCTTATGCTCTTCATAAACCTGGGGGGTATTTCATTAAAGTATTCTTAATAGAGCCAGGCCTACAGTTTAAACCGGGTTTAGCTAAGCCGTCCTTGACAACGCTGGCTTTAACCATTCCATCAAACTCTTCCCAGCTTGGAGCTCCCCAGCTGAGCCAAGCCAGCTGACAGTGTTTAGCTTAAGTACACGGCTTCATTAGACCCATGAGATTGATCACAGATTTAATGATTAGAGACGTGAGGGCACATGCGCTGCAGCTTTTAATCTGATAAAACAGCCAATAGAAACCAATACTGAGACCAACAGGACGTGACATCATCTGTTACTGAGCAGTGAGAATAAAGGACAGACACGTTTAATAAGTTTCTGTGGTAGTAAAGAATTAAAGTTGCTGTTTAGTCACACGCGCACGTCCCGAAAAACGATAGTGTTTTTTTGTCATTAAGGAGCCTTAGTGCTCTGTCCTGTGACTGTCCCTGAACAGCCCCTCCCTCTCTGTATATCCACAGCTTTCTCATTATTGATCTCTGGATCCTCAATGAATGGACATTTATACCATGCGGTAAACAGAGGCGATAGACACGCACGTATCCTTATATAGACATATTATTACTGATGGTTTAAACACATGGAGACTGTGGTCATCTGATTAAAAAGTACATTAAACACGTAACAATATAATGATTCTATCACCATTTGTATCAATTTAAAATCCTAGTTAAACATTTACCATGATATTCTGTTTAGATTTCTTTTAAAATACCGTATTGAAGCAGTATTTCGAAGAAAAAACATGTCTAACAAATCTTTTTGACACATTTTCCTTTTGTAGATCTATGTTGAGTGTTTTAAAGCATCACTAAATGACTTCTTTCAAATTGATGATGTGGTTTTATATGAGTGCGTCTACACCTTAAGCCAAGCCAGCTGCTTAAAGGGAGGTTTGACCCACGGACTGTGCTACTATGGTAACCAAAGGGTTTTCTCTTTGATGAAACAGCTGTTCCAGTTAGAACTGGGCGTAACGGAGCCAGACTCTCAGGTTAAACCTGGACTTAACCATCAGCTGGGTCTGATGAAATACCCCTCTGGTCCCGACCAAGTTAGGTGTTCAGCCTAAGTTACCACGACAATTTAGCCCAGTAAAAAGTTAACCAGCGTCGTAATACAGGACACAACAAATAAATCACAGGAAGTTAGCGCGATAAGAGGAAATCCAGCTACATAGTACAGGCCCAAAAAAATATACAAACAAAAATATACAGAAATTATCCTGAAAACACTAAATGATGAGTCAACAACTAAAATACAGAAAAACAGACAAAATGACACCATAATACAATTACAACAAACACAAAACACAACAAAAATACACAAAATGACTAAAAAATACACAAAATAACATAGAAATGCCAAAAATACACCGAAATTACTCAGAAAAAGTAAAATGACTCCAAGAAATACACAAAACAACAAAAACTAAAAAGACATAATAATTAGGGATGCAACTTTTTCACTTCCGATACAATACCGATATCAGCAGAAATCATAAATACTTTTATGACTTAATTTGTAGTGTGGAATGTTAGAAAAGGCTTGATCAAGTGATGTTACTCAAACAGAGAACAATAGTCAACAATTCAAGTTCACTTCAGTTATTTTTAACTGTCAGTATATGGTGGGAACAATGAGGGTGGGGACAAAAACTTATCGGAGCGTTTATATCAAATATTTAGATGTAGTCCGATAAAATCTGATATTCGTTTTCTGGCTGATCAATATCGGATCGGGACACCCCTAATAAAAATACACAAATTTTACTCCAAATACTCCAAAAACACATGAAAATATACAAAGATAATATACAAAGAAATTACTCCTGAAACTCAAAATCACGCGGCAAAAATACACAAACTGACTTTTAAAAGTAAAATATACAAACAACAAAAACACACTGAAATTACTCGGGAAAACACAAAATGACTCAAAGAAAAAAACACAAAACACAATTTTTCAAATGGAGTGGAGTGAAAGTAAGAAGTGACCCCCAAAATAACACTCAAGTAAAGCACAGATACTCAAGAATACGACTTAATATCGACTTTGTTACAATCCATGACTGACAATAACACAGAAAAGACCAAAGTTTTGTGTCGCCCACATGTGATATAACGCCAACAAACACACACAAAGTGGAATCCTGTCTATAAACTCTGTTTCCAGTGAAAAAGTAAATGTCTCTGAATAGAGTTCAAATTATTTTTTAAGATAATCAAAGTTAAAAAGTTCTGAGGGGTATTCCATAAAGCGGGTTATCTTCAAACTCTGAGTATGTTGAGGCTCAAATGAGGGAAACTCTGAGTATCTCATTCCTAAATGCGAGATATGTTCTTCTATGAGTATGTTACCATGGCAACATTGTCCATGAACTAAACCTGGTCGCTAACAGGTTTCATCAAAGAAACCCAGGGTCTCTGCCTGGCTCCGCCCACCTGAACGCCGTTTCTGAACACTTTAATGAACCTTAACACTTTTCTCTGAAACACATTAGTAACATCACACACCACACACGTGCTCACATCATTACTAATGTTGTGTTGCTTTACTTTTTTTTTTGTGCTAACGGTAGTTTTCTTTATAACATATAACAAAAAAAGAAAAAAAAAAAAATGAAATTGTGTTCAGAACCAAAGAATGTTTGACCAGAGAGACAAGCTCTGATGTAAATAAATCTTCTGTGTTCAAAATTGGGGACGGGACTCGGATAAGCAACCTGCTTCTCTCGTCTCCTTTTTCGGCATGTACAAAAAAAAAAAAAAAAGAGAAAAATAAAACTTCTGTGAATGCAACCATGTCGGAAATAAACTGAATAAATAAATAAATAAAAAAATTGTGGATACAGATCATTTAATGACAGACACTGAGAGGTTGATCTGCATTAAAACATCTACTGACGTCTGTAGTAAAGTTCACTGAATACAAACCTGTGGATAATATAAAGTAGAAGATGACAATTTAAATGAATCCACTCTTAAGGCTCGATTGTTGTTTTATTTGTTATACAGTTAAATCTGTAGATCCTGCATCACTGAAGATATGATGGTGCAGTGAATTGTGACGCTGCTCTTGGAAGCGATAGGTCACAGGTTCGTGTCCCGCTTCAGTGTTTATGACATTTTTTAGGAAGTTGAGATGACTCTGGCAACCATATTACATTAAAAATCAATATACATGATGTGATATGAAGCTGCTGTCACTGTCTTTATATCCAGTGTATGGAGGGCTCTCTATGCAGACATCCTATGCTGCTGCCACGTCTCCTCAGACACATTTTATTCATATTATTCACCGCTCGTCACGTCACTGAAACAATAAAGTGATGAGGTGATCAAAAAGTGTGACTAATTACGGGTGATTTAAGACACTATTGTCACTGAAGACTGAACGCACATTTAGAACAGGCTCATATTCCTCAAACACAGGCTTATTTCATCATCAGGGTGAATAAATCACTCTCTTCCGTTTGGTTGTCATGGCAGCTCGAGTAAATCTCTGATCCATTGATGATGGCTTTTTATCGTGCGCGTGCACGTAAGTAACCCAAAGGTTTACATACTCAGGGTTGATTAACCCACTTCATACCAGCTGTAATGGAATCAGATACCCAGAGTTTCCCATCGGGGGGTATGTTGACCCAGAGTTTATGGATAGTTTGTTAACCCTCCTTTATGGAATACACCTCAGGTGAGGTTGTAGTTATTAAACCAGCAGGCTGTGACTCTAAAGCTTTGAACAATAATTGTAATAGACGGGTTGATGAAAGTCAGTGTAGCTCACCTGCTGAATGGAAGCAAGGTTGTTCTCAGGAGCTGCAATACACATCCCAAGGTAGTAGCCTGTAGACAGACAGACAGACAGACAAACACACACACAGGTTCTTAGGGTGAATCACGGAGTCTTACATTTTGTCATCAGTTTTTAGAACAGTGTTGTTTGTTTTCGTTTTATGTAACAATAACTAGACTATGAATAACTTGAATTTATATATATTTTTTAAAACTATCAGAATCGAATTAATAAAAACAAAACTACAATTTTGTCACATGGGAGTGTGTTTACAAACTCTATTACCATCCAATATCAGGTTAATTAATGATAATCTAATCTTTAAAATAAAAATACATAAACTCTCGAGTGGCTAAAAAAAACTTTTTCAAGGATTTAAGATTATTAAAAAGATTGTCTAGGGTCTCACACGGCCACTCAAATCTGACCATTGTTCATGAATGTGACAGAGATAGGCATCTGCCAGCCCGGGGGCCACACCCGGCCCTCTGTCTAATTTTGTGCAGCCCCCAAAGTTGATTAACAAGATTACGCCAAAAACACACAATAACAAAAACAACAAAATCTTAGTTTCATTTAGTTGACTTAAACTAAATGACACCAACACTAAATTTTGACTAACACGAAGTTACATTCTAGTCAAAAGATTATGACTCAAACTAAATCAACATTTGCTTGTCTATGTGTGTATGTGCGTGTATATACGTGTGCGCGCACCCAGCGGTAGCGCGCAGTGCACCAGCACGGTGACGCTGGTCCTACGGACGTGGTACTGGACGAAGCCCAGGTCCTCGCTGCCCAGCCAGGACGAGAACAGGTTCTGGACGGTCAGACCCGCCGAGCGGAACTCGTTGGGTGTGAAGACGAAGCAAAGGGAGAAGGCGATGTAGGCTAAGGTGAAGGAGAGCTCAGGGGTGTCCATGTTGACGTTTCCCCTTGACGTCACAGCTCCTGCCTGCTCTACTTCCTGCTCCGTCCTTCACACGCGCTGCCCAAGGCGCTGCCGCCCCCTGCTGGTTGGAGGACCAAAGCCTGCCTTCATCAGCTATGGAGGTTGTCTACAGCAGATTTAAGTTGATCATTTTAATATAAAATATAAATTAGTGTTTAATATGCTTTAATACATTTATTTTAAGTGGAATTTTTCTTTTCTATTAGCAAATACATTTAAGAATTTGATGACATGTTTATTTTCTGATGAAGGCTTAAAACATTTAGAGCATTTGGGAAGAAAATCTAGAAAAAAGTGCTCACCAATGCAACAAAGTGTTAGCGGTCATGAATTTCTACTGCTTGATTGTGCTTTGAGATGACTTTGTTGTAATTTGTGATACATAAATAAAGTTGAATTGAATTAAATTAATCCCTCTCTGAATGTTGATCTTTTAATTAGGTGAAGTCTTGTGTATGAAATGTTGAAAGATGAGAAAATCCAACGCTTGAATTTGGAGTAAAACTAATTCTAAAGGTGTTTGTTTTGTATGTGTTACTTAAAATATTATTTATATTATATTTTCTGAAGCCACTGTGGCTTTGCAGAAGCACGCTGATGTTTTTGCAATCTGTTACAGATTCAGTATCACCTTCAGTGTTAAAATAAGGCTCAATAATCACAAAATATCATCATTTTAATATAATAAAGATTTTTATGAACCTGTGAGAATACAAAAATAAATCTGGCTCTATACAAATCACATTCTCCAGAAGGTAAAGTGCCTTTGGTGTCACAGTCCAGTTGCAGTGTTTCATGGAGGAGCAGAGCAGCTCCTCCTCTCAGGGCTCAGACTTGGACAGACACTGAAGACCTGGAAGCCTCCAGCGACGACTGTTGTTCTGGATCCTCAGGTCCAGCCACTGCTGCTGAGCCGCGTTCAGAGCCGTACTGAAAGCACAAAGATCAGACAGGAAAAGCTTCTTGGACCAGCCCTGAGTGCTCACACCTTACCTTGGAGCGAGGTAAGGCTCTGCAGAATTGGATGGCTCCAAAGGAGGGAGGTCAGTGGTTATGGCTGAGGGGTCACTCAGCTGTTCCCCTTCCATGCTCCTCAGGTTTGTTATGCTGCTACTCACTGCGGTGTCCAGGCTGTCTGTGCTGCTGGTGGCTGGACCTGAGGAGGGACACATGCATCATGTGACATCTCACAAAATATTATGAAATAGAACAGGTTGTTTTGGGGCCTTCATGCATATGCATGAGTGGGCGTGTCTGTAGATGCAGACTCTACGCCTCGCTAATGGAGAGGGTGATCATTGATCACAAAGCTATTTTCTTTTGCTATCCACACATTATTATTGTGTTCAGCCAAAAAACTGCACATTACAGTAAAACACATGGATATTTAAGCAGCTATTGTGATTGTAAGTCCGACAAACGCTGCTTCAGGGCGTGTGTTTATTACATCAGCAGCAGAGTCTGTCTGTCAGCGGAGTCAGCTGTTTCACTCACTGGAGTCTTAAGCTGCCAAGTCACTTTCTTGTCATTCGCACCACCTCTAACCACAGGAAGAGACCATTTAAGGTGATAATTATTTGTTTTGATCAACCGCTACGTCGCATTGGGTAACAAACATGTCAGATCATGTCAAAGGCGATACGAGGCGATATAACGGTTACTAAAAGTGGAACTGATTATCAGCGCACTGTGCTTCGGATTATCTTTATACTGGATCATCTCTATACTGAACGTAAATATATTATCTATGAATAAAAGGACTAGTGGCTTGTAATCATAAGCTCACTGGATCTAATATCAGTTGTCCATCACTGTGGGATGTTGATCAGTCCCTTATATTACCCCAAACTGCTCCCTAGGCGCTACACCGTTGCTGCCCACTGCTACTCAAGGAGTGTTAAATGCAGAGAAAACATTTTGTGTATGTAGCTTTACATATCTGGGTCATGACAATAAAGTGTATTCTATATTCTGTATTAAACCGCAGTGTTTGTTTTACCTGTGAGGTCATTTGAGAGGGAGGAGCTCACATACTCACATTCTTATAGGGTAGGAGGAGCCAGGATTGTCAGGAGGACTTTCCACCTTATGACGTAATATTGGGGCAAAAAATCCAACTCGCCTTTTGAAGCTGACTTAGGAACCACACACACACACATCTCTCTCTATTGCCTTGCCACAGTTGCCTTGAGGCAGACTGACAGAAGCAAGGCTGCATAGTGCACTACGGTCCCTCCGACCACCACCAACACTCACTCACACACCACATTTATACTAGGCAATGTGGGTTAAGTGCCTTGCCCAGGGACACAACGACAATGACTTGGATAGAGAAGGATTCGAACCCCCAACCCTTCGGTTATTGGAAGCTCCACTCTTTTTAAATAGTGTTAAAAACAGACATGAAGGACTGCAGCTTGATGATGACATCGCTGATTAGCTCCTGATCAGAACCTTAGCATTGGATAGCAGAGTGTAAATAGTTGGATCAGATGGTGTGATGCTCACAGCACTGAGAGAAGGACTCCCAGGTTCTGGACTGGAGGTATGGCTTGGCCTGAGGCTGCTGCAGCAAACAAACCACTGCTGAGTCCACCTGCTGGAAGACCCTGAGGAGAGAAAAAGGACCAACATGACTCGACAGTATTATCAGGACATGTCTTTGGATCAGCTGTAGATTCTAATAATCCATCCATCACTTTAACTGACTTGATTTTATTGAATAATTTTTAATTTAGTTTTAGGGAAATTATATGCAAGAATATATGGAAAATTGCACAATTTTGGAAAGATTCCAATAATAGTGTGAGGTTGCCTGCAGTAGATTCTCTGCTGTTCGTTACTTAAGAGGGTGGAGGGAAGGCTTGGTGTGTTACCTCAAGCTGAGCAGTCGCTGGTGGAGTTCAGCTGACAGACCGTATCTGTCGGCCTGGATCATCTCCCTGATAGAGTCAAAGTCCTCCTTCAGCTGCAGAGCACCCTGCACACTGTGACAACGCAGAACAGGAAGGAGCTTTTAACATTAGCGTCACGTAGCAGTTGGATCGATGACAGAAAAGATAAGAAAAGATAAAACTTTATTGATCCCCAAATGGGGGAAATTTAGATGTTGCAGAAGCACCAAAAAAACAGGGGAAGAGGAAATATAACAGCATATTAACCGACCTGAATTTAATCTTCTGCTTCAGAATGTGCTCCATCCATGCCTCCATAAAAGCTGTCATCGTTATGCTCAGCGCTTGAACGCGAGCGTCATCGGGCAGTGGGGCCACGCCCTCTAGAACTTGACCAATCACGCTCTGAGCTGCCAGTGACACATACTCACTGGGACTGCGGGGCAGACCTGACAGAAGAGAGAGAACGGATCATGAGTCATCAACATTTGGAAGTGACACTGCTTTTTCCATGTGTCACACACACAATAGTCCATCACTTAGAGCAGACTGTGGAGGGTGGAGGGAGGACAAATTGGATGATAGAAAATGTTTTAGTGTAATTTACAGCCGATTTAAGACCAGGATCAAAACATAAAAGATGCTAACGGAAAGCTAACACAAGAGGAAGGTTGAGTTTTATAGGGTTATTTATTAAAGGCTCAGTGAATAAGAATGTAAATGTAATTGACTTTCAGAGGAAAAATAATAATTGTAATTGTAATTATAATTGGAAAAAGTGCTGGTCACTGTAAACATAATTGAGTTGACTTATGTGAAGCAGTAGAAATTTGTTTGTGTTCTTTGTTAAATGTTGTATATAAAAGGAAGTACGTACGTGTATGTCTGTGTGTGTGTGTGTGTGTGTGTGTGTGTGTATACATACTGTATATGTATATATTGCATTATTTGGAAAAAAAAAAAGCACCTCAAATGTACTTGTTGAATGCTGGCATTTCTTTTGTGTGTATTATTCAGAAGGTAACTTGAATGTTATGATTTATGTTGGGCAGGCATATGAGCATTTTTGCTTCTAAATTGTGACATTTGTTTTATTTAGTATAACAAAAAAATATTCAAACTGAACTGAATATGTAATTGTAAGTGACCCCAACCCCGCCTACGTCACATACACACCATTCATCAGGCTCAAAGGGAAGGGTATTAGCACCTCGCTGTTTGTTGGTGTGTGAATGTGAGTGAGAATGGGTGAATTTGACCCACAATGCTGTAAAGTATTGGTAATAAAAGAGCTTTAAACATCAAGTCCACTTACATCATATCGTAATCAGCCAGAAGAAAATAACCCACCTACTGCAGATCAGGAACACTTCCTTAGGCATTGCACCTTAAATCACCTTATATTTAGTGCAGCCCCCCAAAGTAAATGTGCAAAATGACTCCAAAGTCCCATAATGAAACAGAACATTTTCCAAAATGTACTCCAAAAACACAGGACAACAACCAAAATACAAAAAATTTACAAAACAACATCAAATGCAAAATAAATCTTTGTTGACGTCTGCTGGAGGAATTCTTTAAAATATTTGTGGTAGATCCAAAGTTTCAAAGAAACGCAACATGCCGGTGGTGACAAAATCTCAAAGCAGTACCTGTCCTGTGACCCGGTCTCCAGTGCCCAGCAGTGGGCATGGTGCGTTTAAAGATCTCCCCT
Organism: Gouania willdenowi; assembly: GCF_900634775.1. NCBI lineage: Eukaryota > Metazoa > Chordata > Actinopteri > Blenniiformes > Gobiesocidae > Gouania > Gouania willdenowi. Next base: position 15,419,594 of record NC_041053.1, read on the forward strand.
GACATCCGCTTGCAGTCGCGAGAAAAGTTCTTCAGCACCAGAGAGGAGAAGGTCTGAAAAATAGAAAATAATCAACGACATTAGATGGAAATCACAGATTTATCTGTTGCCTAAATTAGTGGTTCTCCACCTTTTCAGGCCGCGACCCCCAAAATAAAGGTCCCAGAGACCGGGGACCCCCACTGTAGCTGAAGGTGGTTGAACACAGACATGAACAATGAAGAACAGTCATGTGGAGACAGGACCATCTATAAGGGGGAATAAAGTGGAGAGATTTTTGGGACCCATCCATAAAGTCAGCAAAATGATGGTCCATTGTTCTATGAATCTGTGATAACCACATTTATTCATTTATCTTAATAATATCCACTGTTATCCAATAATGTTTATTATTATTTGGGCCATAGTATGTATTCATCTTAAAGATGTAAATCCTTGTTTTAATCAGAAATGAAAATGGATTAAAAGTGACCATAAATGGCGGAAAAGTTGGTGAAATGGGATTTTAACAACCACAGAAATTGGTTGAAAGTTGGAAATTAGAGTGGCCAAAAAAGGACAGAAAACGTGATAGAAGTGTTCAAAGTGTCAATATTTGCTTAAAAGTGGCAGAAAAAAGTAGGAACAATTAGCTTAAACTGGCAAATAATGGGCATGACAAATCGTGAATGTGGTTAAATTGGTAAAAAAAATAAGCATGAAATATGGTGAAAAGAGGTAATGGTCAACATATGCAACATTAGGTGGGAAAAGTAGTGAAAAGGGTTTATAAGTGCTGAAAATGTCTTGAAAGTGGGAAAAATGTGCAGAAAATCCATTGAAATGTGATGGAGAAGCTACAGAAATGGGAGTAATGTAGCAAAAATGCATTAAAAGGAGCAAAAATATGGCAAGAAAAAGTAATGACAATAGGTTAAAATATGTCAAGTTTGGTGTAATTGCAGAAAAAGAGTAAAAATCTACAAAAATGAACTCAAATTGTTTCTTGAAGGCATCTGGCGACCCCCTCACAGTGTCTCACAACCCCAAGGTTGAGAACCCCTGGCCTAAATCAGCTCAGACTACAACACTGGATGAATGTTTTCACAGCTGATATATTATATTTGTACTTGGCGTCTTGTGATCAAGTCATTATTCGATCAATAATCTCATGGTTCACCTGTAGCTCCGACACAACATGGCTGAGTGCTTCCTGCTGCCGACTCAGCAGAATGTGGTTGTGATTGGTGAAGGTGGAGTGATGATCACCGTCCAGACTCAGCACCAAAGAATCAGTGTGATGCACCAACATCTGCATGGAGTCCTTCAACATCTGGGGAACCACGCGCACGCACACGCACACGCACACGCACACGCACACGCACACGCACACGCACACGCACACGCACACGCACACGCACACACACACACACACACACACACACACACACACACACACACACACACACACACACACACACACGGGTGGTGACAACACGCGAGCCAAACGTAAAGAAAATGAGATTGATCTGCTGAAATCAGAGAAGGCAACACGAGAGGAACCCACGCCGAAATACGTACACCACAGGATCTAAGAACACCTGCTGATCAGAACCTTCACACACGTACTTTGAGGTCGCCCTGTGTAATCAGGAGGAACTTGTTGAGGTTCCACGATGAAAGGAACTGCTGAGCTTTGGACATGACCCAGATGTTTGCTAGCTGTAGTGAAGCTAACACCAAGCTAACGCTCCGCTTCCTGGAGGTGAACCCAGAGGAACAGAGACCATGATCACCTGTAGGGTGGGAAACAGAAAGGTTAGAAGGTTAATTTATTATCAGATAAAGACAAATAATAGGCTTAATAGATCAACAAATCAAAGATCGTTAACTTGAACAAAAAAAGATGTAAAAGGTGGAAACTGCTGCTGGAAAGTTTGTTTTGATCTCCACTCTAAACATTGTAAACACAAACTCTTACTGAGATTGTTGGAAAAGTTTGGTGCATTGTGGGATGTGGAATCCCCCAGAGCAGAGGTGTCAAACTAATTTTAGTTCAGGGCAAAATACAGAACTGTTTGATCTCAAGTGGAGCCACAGATTTTAAACAAGAAAAAGAGCAATTTCAACATTAATGTTTAATGTGCCCTAGTTTGCGCTTCCAGGTATAAATTACATATAAAGCATAAAAGAGACCGACAATATCCAAGCATTAAGTGGCCTTAAACTTAAATTAACTTACATTTCCTTGATATTATGAACAATTATTAAATTTAGTAGAATAATTTGAGAAATTGTGCAGGATTTTGATAAAAAAATATTTCGTCATTATTTTGGGTTGCATAGTTATTTGAGTATGCACTAGCATGGTACTATGTGCCTGAAAAAAACATGATTCCCCCCCCCCCACCTTTAAGAAAGTGTCTTTGGTGTGCCTGCTGTTTGTAGAAAGAAGTTTGATAAATGTTGAGGATGTTAAATTCAGTTTTTCAGCTGAATGACTGCAGACTTTGCACTTTCTAACTTTAGAAAGCTGCTGGTACATGTGTTCCAACCTGACGACACTCTGTTGTCCGTGTGTTGACAGCACAGAGACGAGATGAGAGGCGCTGACAGCAGCAGGAAGTGCTCCATGGTCACCGACGACACCGTCTCACCTCCGTCTTGCTTCGGTGACGACGTCCCAAACCTTCGGCCTTGGTTTATGGGACATTTATCTTTTAGTGTTGAGCCTAAACTTCTGCACAGGTCTTGGCAGAAAACAAGACAAGAGCATAATATTACCACGGACATCTCATCAGATATGAGTGACTTCATAAAGAATGTGTGTTTACACTGATTATTGAACCAGGGAAACGGTTCCAGGGCTTTGCAGCGCAGAACCCTTTTATTAGTGAGCATCAGGGTTTGCATCCTCTTTGTATTCTTACTTAAATGTCTGCTGACAAAGTTCCGTCAAATGGGTATATTGTAATCCAGTGTGTGTGTGTGTGTGTGTGTGCGTGTGTGTGTACTAACCATAATCCCACTGAGCATGTGCTGCACTGATGAACAGACCCAGACTAAAGTCTTGCAGCACGGCGTGACTTTCTTTTGAGAGCAGACCTGTAACAAACAACATAATGTAAAGCAGGGGTTCTCAATCTTGGGGTTAGAAAGACCCCATTTGAGGTCGGGAAACACTGGTAGGGGATTGCTAGATCAATAATACTAAATTCAAGAAACTAAGAATATTTTTTAACTATTTGAGCCCTGCAATTTCCCCCTGGAATCAATAAAGGAATTCTGATTCTGATTTTTGCTTATTTTTAACCTTTTTCTGCAACTACACCAAACTTCACTCAACTATTTTAACCTACTTTGATCACTTTTTCTTGCCATATTTTTGCTCCTTTTAATACATTTTTGCTACATTAATCCCATTTCTACCACTCCTTCGTCAAATTTCAATGCCTTTTCTGCACATTTCCCCACTTTCAACACATTTCCGAACAGTTTTCCCACCTAATGTCACACATGTTGACCAATTATTGTTACTTTTAACCTCTTTTCACCACATTTCATGCTTATTTTTGCCAATTTAACCACATTCACTATTTGTCATGCCCATTATTTGCCAGTTTGAACACATTGTTCTAATACTGACACTTTGAACCCTTTTTAATACTTTTTCTGTCCGTTTTTGGACACTTACAATCCCATTTCACCACCTTTTCCACTATTTTTGGTTAAATTTAACCCATTTATTTCTAATTAAAACAAGGATTTACATCTTTAAAGGGGACATATAATGGTTTTAAATCCTTCCTTTTTACATATAAATCATACAGTTGTGGTCTATATAAAGCAGAACTGCAATGCTTGGGTCTGAATTCCTCATTATTATAGCTCCACAGGCCCCTTTTCTACCCCTTTTCTGATGTGCTTCTGAGAGCAACTCGTTTTGGTGCGGTCTCTTTAAATGCAAACAAGACACTTCATACCCCGCCCCCTCTTCAGGTTGCAGAGGTGACACTCGGTTAAACTCCACCCTGTTCGGCCATTTTTGTAGTTTGATAGAAGAGATACGGTTATGTAACGGCGCATAAACTTTTTATTCAGAGGTTATTTACAAAATGTCAACAACAGAATACTTGTCCATCCAGCTTTACATGTTCGAGCCAGAGTCTGACCCGGCGGAGCGAGATGAAAATAAAGATGATGAACCTGCAGAACCCTAACAAGTGAGCTAACACAAGCACCGAGCTAACGCTAGCGCCAAGCTAACGTCACGAAATGCATTTTAATACAATCTTTTTGGAGACAAAAACGGCAAAATGAAATGGCTAATGAAAACTTTAGACTTAAATTAAACCACGTAGGCCATATCATCAAGGATCTAAAACGAGCACACAGCGCTAACATATGAAGACAGTGCAACATCTAATGCTAACAAAACAATGACAGGGACGTCTTATCACACTTTTTAGCGTTATTTACAGCTTACCGAAGTGCTCTGTTTGTCGTCTCCAAAGATAGAAGGAATTGAACCCTCAATCAGACAAAGTCTTTCGGCAAATCCTTCTTTATACTGGCGGAGGTTGCTGAAGCAGTCATCCTTGAAGTGCTTCGCGCACACAAAAGTGACCTTACCCACAGATGTGGGTACATTTCCATAAAAAATAAAACTCAACCAGGCACTTCGAAAAGGTTCTGATGCTGGGAGACGGTGTATTGAAGCGTGTGGGTTACTACATCCAACAACCGAACATTTTGATTTCTCCTCTCGTAACTTCGGCATCCTTGAGCTTGGACTACAAAAAGAAATAAAAATGGCGGACTGCTCAAAGTGTTGGGCCTGGAGTCGATGTCCTAATTTGGCAGTTCCGCTGCAAATACTATGATGTTATTGTTCAAAAAATGTAATAGAGAATAGAAAAATCAAAACAGATTGAAAAATATGACCAAAACAGAATATAAAGATATCAACTTCTAAACAATCTAAATATACAACAAAATGCTTTTAAGGGCTAAAAAAGTGGCTTTAGCATGATATGTCCCCTTTAAGATAACTATATACTATGGCACAAAAAACAATAATATTTTTTATTGAAAATGTTTTTTATTGATTTTTTTTTCTTCATTAAAGTCATCTTTTTTGTATATGGACCATATTATGGGTAGTACATTTGTGTCTAGAGGCTAAAAATGTTTTTTGATTGAATAATACACAAATCTACCTCCATACAGATGCTTGCTTTGTCCAACATTTTGCTGACCTGAGATGAGGTTTAAAGCTACGAGCCTTTACCTGCCTCTGAAGCTCGGCTAATCTGGTGCAGGACGTGGAACGCTGCATGGTTGTCCTGCAGGTGGATGCTTGCTGCTGCGTTGGCTGCTTCTGGGAAATGCATTCGTAGCCACAGAGCGGCGCCGACCCAGGACCACAGCCGGGTACGGTACTGAGCAAGCACGTCAGTGAAGACGAGGGGCTGACCGAGGTCCACCCACTGCACTGAGTGATACCAGCGGCCACAGCCAGGCGGCGCTGTCATCTCCTCTTTCTCTTTGTCTTCATCGTTCTGAAACTCTGAGCTTAAGCACACACGTGATGTCACAGCGGTGTCAGATTCATAAAGGAATGTATACTTGATTAATAAAGCTAATTCAGCTTCCACATAGGGCTGTGAGAGATTCCTGGTAAAATTCCACAGGAACATAAACTCTGGATCTTTGGGAATAATCAAAAACAGAATTTTTTTCATGGGAATTATTTATTGGATCTTATTGGAAATTGGGAGTCATTTAAAAAACAGTCTGATTGCTTTGCACTGTTTAAAAATGTTTTGGTTAAAGTAACTTGGTTTTTACACTTTGAATCATTTCAACTGTATTTGGACAGATTATCAGTTATATGTTCATTTATCTTCGGCATTATTTTACAGAGGGTTCAATGGCTAGGCTAAGCTAATGCTTGGTTAGTGGTAAGCTAATGCTAATGCTAGGCAAAGTTAATGCTAGGTTAAGCTAATGCTGATCCTAAGCCAATGTAAGGCTAAGTTAATGCTAGGTTAAGCTAATGTTAGGCTAATGCTTGGCTAATGCTAAGCTCTTCAACCTGTATCAATATTTTTCATCTTATTTTTACTTTAGTTTTTTCATATGTGCACACTTAAAAAATGTCCCCATATATTCAACATCCGGGTATTTGTCATGAACCTCAAACTTATGAGTAGTACGTTAGTATGCCATTTACAACATCATCTGTGTGTGTGCAAGCTGATCTTACCTGCCGACGTGCGCTGGAGTTTGCTGCTCCGTCCATTCCTGATGAACTTGTTCTTCTTCCAGGTCTTTGTTAAACATCGTACGGACTTCACTCACATCCTGTGAATCCGTTTGATCATCTGCTGGAGAACTTAGGATGCTGGTGTTCACCTTGGCCTTTAGATTCTCAGCTGCTGGATTGGTCAGTGGTTCTGTCAGTCCTCTGGGTGTAGGTCTGTGGGACACCAGTGGAATCAGCAGATCACTGGACGAAACCAGCACCTGAAACAGCAGCTGCACTGAGGCCGGGTCAGTTTGACCCACAATGAACAGAGGCAGTGCTGCAGGAGGTCTGCAGGAGGTGGGACAGCTTGAAACAGTCTGCAGTGGCTCACTGGGACTTCCTGTGTGTGAGTGTGATGTGGGGACACGACAGGTCAGGGTATGGTTAGAATAAAGGCTGGAGGTAAATGAAGGCAAAGTGGACTTCAGAGTGTGATGTGAGGGGATTCTGTAGGTCTGAAGCAGCTGCTCCCAAGTCCACGAGCCTCCCCTGCTCCGCACCTGCTGAGCTCCATCAGAGCCCCACAGGGACCCGTGCTCCGCTGGCCGCGCTGTGACCTGGACATAAATCCAGCTGTGCAACTGTTTGGCAACTTTTTTGGCATGATGTTGAGCTAAGATATCAATGATCTCTGAGACGGAGAACTCTGACAGAAGATGCTTTTTGGTCTTTGGAAGACAAGAGCTCAACGTGCTACAGTGTGTCTGCTGTAAAACCAGGGTCCTCTGCTGGAAAACACCTCTCTGCGTCCTGAGCTCCTCCACAGCTTGGTTATACAAGTTTGTCCCACACAACGTGTCCTCCAGGACTTCCCTTGGCACTAATTCTAAATCTGACTGGGCTAAAACACACAGAGTAGCATGAATATAATGTTCCATCACAACTATTGCCTGAACAGCCAGTGAATCAAGAGTCTGCTGGATTTCTTTAAGCCGTCCCGTGAGCTGAACCAGAGCTGGTCTCAGATTGGGATCAGAGTGAACTTTGGAGAGCAGGCAAGGCCAATGGTTGAGGTGGACCCGGAGCTCCTGACTCAGTGAGCACAGAGTGGGCCTGAAGGAGGGCAGCTGGTCCACGGGGACGCTCTGCAACACAAGAAGAAATATTATACATATAAACGATAACACTCCAAACCTGTAGGATATTACATTTATTGTTATCTTGCACATATGGAAAATAACTGGACTGAAAGCAGAAGAAACAGAACCCAGAAACAAAAGAAGAAAGAACATGTGCTCTGCATGTGATTCTCAGTCCCACAGCTGGGAAAATGACCATCTAACTTTTTTTCCCCCATTTTGTCTGCACATGCTGTTGAAGGTCAACACTACAAGAAGTGCAATCTTTTAAAGACAGCAATGCATGTTTTGTTATTGCAAATAAATAAATGAATTTATTTTATTGCATAATTGTGACCGCCACCAGCACTCCCTAAGGAAGGTAAGAAACACTTTATTATAGGAGGATATAAAAGAGCGGGGAGTGTTCTTTGGGTTGGGCCTCTCGGGGTGAGTTCTCCTACCATCTGCTCAAGAGCTGGCTGTGGTTCGGTGGGCGCCGCGCTGCCTTGGGCGGGGTGGGGATGGTGGCCTGATACCCACTGTCCTCAGGGCTGTGCTGGTGTCGGGGGGGGTTTCGTGTCGGCCCGTGGGTGATCAGAGGTGGCCCTCGGGGGGGGGGGGGGGGGGGGGGGGGGGGGGACTATGCTGGTGGCATTGGTGTGAGGTGGCGGTGCCTGGCTGGGGGTGCTTGGGTTCGCCCGCTTATCGGTCCGTGGCAGTTGATGACGTTCTCTCTTATTGGGGTTGCCTGGGCCACCAACCTGTGTACGATGTTGTACCATGGGGCCGTGTGGGTCTGTGCTGGTCGTGGTGCGAGCTTCTCTGCTCCTTGTTGTGGCGGGACGGGCAGCTCGGGGCAGGCATGAGGCGGGGGTCCACCCTGGATTGCTGGGGAATGTGGATGGTGTCCCACTGTGCCTGGGGGGTGGGGGTGCTGCTGTGCTCCGTGGGGCCAACATGGTTCGAGGGGTGCCGCGGGGTGGGTTTCCGGCTGTGCTGCTCAGCGCGTCCCTGGGGCTCGCAATGCTGCGTGCCCGTCTGCGCAATCGACCATCTCCGGTGGCCCGCTGTATGGATGGGCCAGACTCACACCAGACAGGCCTCCTACATGGACACTTCACTCCGAGCTGGTCTGGCTCACTCACTTTGTGCACCACACCCATCCAACCCTTGGGGGGCTGGATGGCGGAGCTGAGGGTAGGGGGGTGGCACCGCCTGTGCTACCATGTACTGTAATAGCACGGGGACAGCACTCCCACATCAATTTGCCCTACCAATCCCTCAATCACACCTGATGCTGGGTTCTCTCTTTGTGGGGTATCTACAGGCGGTGTCGGCCTTACGGAGCGTGGGGGTGCCTCTTCCTTTCTGGCATGGCTTGGTGCTTGTCTTGTCTCCTGATTGCCTTGGGGGCGGTCCCTGCGGTGTGTGGGCCTGGGGAGTCTTGCCACACCAGTGTGGGGGGTGGGCATGCTGGGGAGGTGCTGGCGTCTGTGCCGGGGTTGCATGGCACTTCGGGATGATGCTGTTTGCTGGGGGGTGGTTGGGGTCGCTGTCGATCACTTGGTGGGTCTGTCCTGCTATCTGCGGGCCGATGGGTGGGTCTGGGCGCCTTTGGCTGGGGGCTCCTATACCACACCAGGTGTGTGCCATTGTTATGCCTTCTTCTCTCGGTGGCGGACGTCGGCCGCTCACGAGCCGGTGGGGAGTGTCGCCCCGTGGCTTGCACTCTCCGGTGGGCGGCAGGGCCTGGGCGGCTATCCTTGCGCCATCTGGGGCTGTGCGGTCCTGCTGGATTGTGGCCGGTTCATGGGCTTTGCCAGGAGGTTCGCCCTTGGGGGTTCCCGGTCTCTGGAAGGTGCCCTTGGGGTCCAGCGGGCTTAGCCTGATGGCTGGGCTGATCTTGGCGGGGGTCTTCAAGGGCTGGCCGCGCACTTGCATGCCTGCGGGTGGGGTGCGGGGTGGGCCCTGCTCGGGCGGTGCCCTGCAAGGCTGGGGTCTGGGGCTCTGTCGCTTCGGGGCTGTGTGCACCGCATACCGTTATGACGGTCTGGCTGGGGCCCCTGGGGGGCTCCAGACTTTGACTATAACTAAGGTTTATCTCGCCGGCGACATCAATGAAGGCCACTTCGCGGGGCTCAGCCGGTGCATCTGGGGGCCGGTGGGGCAACTCGCACCATCTCCTTGGTGCCCCTGGCAGCTGGGGATGCGGCCGTCGTTCTTGAGCGGGCTGCTGCCAGAGCTGCTTCTGTTCCGGTTCCTTCTGGCCTGGGGTCCGGTCTCTGCTGCCTCTGAGTTTGCCAGCAGGTGCCCGCTGGCTGCCTGCTCGGCGCGGCTCTGGCCGTCTACTGGGCCTGGGCCTTTGCTCCTCTGCTAGGGTCTCGGGCGGGGGTTCTTTGGGCCTTCCCCTAAGGGGGTTTGGTGCTGGGGTGTGGGTAGGGTCAGTGGTGGGGTGCGCTGGGTCCTCGACTCCTTGGGGCTTTCTCGGGTGTGTATCTGGGGGGCGTGGCTGCCTTTCGGGTTGGGATCTCGGGGGTGTCTGGGGGCGGCCTGGGGCTCCTTGGCCCCCACTCTTTCTGCTGGCTTGGCTGCATCTTCGGGCCCGAGGTTCTTGCACAAACATTGGTCATTGACACACTGGTATGTCTTGGGCTATGGGATAAACTGTGAACCTGTAAATATTGTGGAGTTTCATTGAATTTGTGTGTTTGGACGGACCGAGACAAAATACAACTGAAGAAGTTTGTCATTTTACACAAGGATTCACGCGGGACACATTGGATGCTCTATGGTCAGATTTGGCTCCCAGGCCTTGAGTTTGATATATGTGCTCTAAGACCTCAGGTCCTCAAGGGACATATTATAGCAAAACAGGTCGGCTTTTTCAAAGGAGAAGAAAAAACCTCATTCTCTTGTTGGTAAGACCTTTATTTGCTTCTTACCGTGTAACCGTGGAAACACTAAAAGCTGCTGACCTTCAGTTGATGCTCCAGTAGGTGTTGCAGTCTGAATATGTAAGCAGCTGCCAAGTGAACCCGTCTGCTGTACTCATGTACGAAGAGCAGCATGGAGCGCTGCTGCAGCAGCCTGCAGAGGGCGCTGTAGTGCTCCTGTAGGAAGGGAGACACAGCCAGGACTGGTACACCTCCTTCAGCTGGGGGGACTTTCACACAGGCCTGAAGAAAAGGGAGACCAGAACCACATCACTGGTTTTTGTGTGACATACTGACACATTTTTAAGCTAATGCATGCTTGAGCCACTGATGCTAAATTAGATGAAAATACTGACAAATAATCTGAAGAAGAACTAAGTCCGTGAAGAAGAATTCTTCTTCATAATGTGGATGGTGAAGTGACACTGCGCCCAGCAGTTCATGTATGGTACTGCAGCATAAATGAAGCAGAAAGCGGCCGCCGGATTGATTGTATCATGAATTTACAACATTACTCTAAAAATTAGGATTTTTAATGACAAAGTCAGCCTCACAGAGCTAAAAAAGTTAGAAGAAATCAGGGCGGATCGGCCTTCTTCTTGTAAATAGGATGTTACATATATTTTTTTTTTTTTTACAGCAGTTTTACTGTGTTTTGAACTAAATGCTGGAGGTCAATGAATTTGTGAATGTCTGAGGAAGATTTTGAGACCACTTTTGATGAAATATATGGATTCAGTAAGACATGGCAGTGCTAAATTGAAAAGGTCGCCTTTTTTCCCAACTTTGACAAAACAATTGACTGTGTTTGCCGTGATGGTTGTGTCTTAGAATGGTTTATATGGTTAAAAAATGGAAGATTCTAAGCTTTCAAACGGTATATGACACTTGCGATATGCTGCTGTATTTATGAAGCATTTAATCCCTTAAGAGCAGGAATGAGTGAGAACATGCATTCTGACCCGTATTCGGGTCGGTGGACGTTACAACTCGTCGACGCAAATTTTTGTAGTCAACATTATCAATTATGTTATTAATTATTGTATATGTTACACAGATTGTGGTTGGCTCAAATCCTGAGACGGTCTATATATTTAATTTCTTACTCTGGACTTTATATTCTGTTCCTTCAACACTTTACAGACCTGAGAAGTCCAGGGCGTAGCGTCCACCAGCTGCCACTGTGGAGCCACACACAGGAGAGCGTGCTGCAGACGAAGCAGACGTGCAGAGGAGCGAGACACCAGGTTGTGAGCCACAACAAAGTGCTTCTCTTCTTCTTCTTCTTCTCCATCCTGACTGCGGCTTTGGAACAGCCACTTCAGACTGGGAGTGAACGTACTCCTGAGGAGGAGCTCTGCTCGCTGCAGGGATCGAGAAAAGGACTTCTGTGGCCAGTAACCTAAAAAAATAAAGATCCAGAGAGGAGTTTTACACGTGTGTCCACACACACCCACACATATCAACACACACACACACATCAACACACACACACACACACATACCGTTGCTGCTCAAGTCCTCTGATGCCAATGTTGAAGCCCATCTCTGCTAAAACACAGAAATCTCACATTACAAATCGAATTCTAAAAGAACCATTCTTAAATAAAATCAAATCTGGGCACAACAAGAATAAAGTCGTAATATTTCCAGAATAAACTTGTAATTTCATGAGATTAAAGTTGTACTATTTCAATAATGAAGTCATAATTTTATGAGAATAAAGTTGTATCTTAATCAAATCTGAATTTTATGAGATTGAAGTCGTAATATTTCAAGATAAAAATCGTAATATTTGAAGTCATATTAAATATTTAAAAAATAAAGTCATTCTTTTATGGGAATAAAGTCATAATTTAATAAAATCATAATCTTATGAGACTAAAGTCATAATATTTCAAAATTAAAGTTGTAATATTTCAAGATTAAAATCTAATATTTCAAGATTAAAGTTGTAATATTTCGAGATCAAAGTCAGAATATTTTGAAAATTAAATTGTAATGTAATTTATGAAAATAAAGTTCTATCTTAATAAAATTGTAATTTTATGAGATCAAAGTCGTAATATTTAGAGATTAAAGTAATAATTTTACGAGAATAAAATTGAAAAACAAACAGGATCTTGTGCGTTATGAAGAATGTGGAACATTTAGTGAGATTATATTTGTCTTTAGGTTTCACACATGGTGAAATACTGAGCCTTTTGGCCCATCATCACCACTGTTATCAATTTAAGGACTTTAAAGACACTTGGGAGACATTTGTGTTTGTTCCAAAGAACCAAACTGATTTGGAGCAATCTCTTTTATTGTGGAGGAGGAAGTTGCCGGAAGTGGTCAACTTCCGGCGTCACGTACTGAGTTTACCTCTGCACTGAGATTATAACTCTAACACTAACTCAATCCAATAAACAAATAAAACACGTGTCCGTTCACTTTGAAAACAAAAATAAACTAAAACGAATTATTGTTTTTAAGCAAAAAAATCAATTTCCCGTAGTGCGCATGAGCGCGCATGCGCACATACAATCTCAGTACAATGCAAACTCAGTACATGACACCGGGCTAGTGGTGATAGTGGTGTTTACTTAAACAGGGAATTCTGCCATTACCTGTTTTTAAAGATAAGACTTTATTCTCATAAAATCACAACTCTATTCTCACAATATTACAACTTCAATCTCGAAACATTACTATTTTAATCTGATAAAATTACAACTTTATTCTGATAAAATTAAGGCTTTATTCTTGAAATATTACAACTATAAATTCAAAATATTACTTTAATCTGATAAAATTATGACATTCTCAAAATATTACGACTTTAATCTCAAAATATTACGACTTTAATCTCAAAATATTACAACTTTAATCTCAAAATTTTACGACTTCAATCTGAAAAAATTCCAACTTTATTCTCAAAATATTATGACTTTTATCTCGTAGTGCTCACAGATTTCTTTTTATTTTAATGTAGTCCTAATACGCTCTTGTAATTTACAGATACAACAAAGCAAAAATATTCAGAAACAAATATTATCTGTATAGAATATCAGCCTTCAACTGGATGGTGATTTACTAAATGATCAATGGTTTCATCAGCTGACCTTTAGAAGAAAAATAAATGAAAAAAAAACAAACCTGCTCTTTTTCAGGACTGAAGCACTCAGAGTTTTCACCATCTGAAAGACACAGAATTGATGATCATTATGAACGCAAACCTTACAAATAAATGACACAGCTAACATTACTACATGCTGAAAACTAGGCACACTCTTAACTGTTCAATACTAAAACACCAGAACCCCCTTTTTACATTCATCCCACACACCTAATGTTTGACAGGGTTATACAATCACACTGTTTAAACCACTACATCAGGGGTGTCAAACTCATTTTATTTTGGGGGCCAAACACAAAGTACAGTTTGATCTTAAGTGGGCCACGGATTTCAGGCGGGAAAACGAGCAATTTCAACAATAATGTCCCCAAGTTTGCACTTTACACAACGTATAAATGATACGTAAAGTATGTTATGTAATATTCAGATATCAGTCCACTCCCTGCAGGATTTTCTCTTTTAAATTTCATTGATTTTGTGACCACATTTTTATCTAATTTGTGGAATTTGTGTGAAATAATTTCAGGAAAATTGAGTTCTTTGAACAATTTGAGATTTTTGAGACTGGGAAACCCTAACCCTACAAATATTGATTAGTTTCATTGAATTTGTTACATTATTATAACTAAATGATTTGGTCATTTAGACAATAATTTATTTGTTTTTCTGTCTTTTTAACTTTCTCCTGCAGGCCTAATTGGATTGTCTTAGAGCAGTATTTCTCAAATGGGGGTACATGTACCCCTAGGGGTACTTGGATTCAGAAATAAGAAAAAGGAGGTACTTGAGGCAAAAATGTTTGAAAATGACTTGTCTAAAGCAGTGATTCTCAACTGGTGGGTCGGGACCCAGAAGTGGGTCGCGGACAGCTGGTAAAAAATAAATAGCCTGCTTAATGTCTCTCGTGTTGGACATGTCTTTTATTTTGAAAGAAACTTTTTTTTTTTTTGACAGGCATGCTGTGAAATGAATGTTACACAGGAAAATACATAGATTTATGTTTTAAAAAAGATTATATATATATATGTGTGTTTTCAACACACATATAAAAAAATTTATTTTTTGAAAAATTACATATATATACATATAAATATTACATATATAAAAAAATTTATTTTTTGAAAAATTAAATTTGGTTGGTTGAATTCTCAAAAAAAAGAAAAGAAAAAAAAAAGTGAGTCGCGATTTAATGACCATGGCAAAATATGGGTCCCAGGGTGAGACCAATCGAGAACCCCTGGTCTAAAGGACCAGCTTTGGCCCCCGGGCCTTGAGTTTGACACCTGAAGACAACATGACGTGTGTGTGTGCACTTGCCTGTGATCTGCTCTGACTCTCCACCAGGATCATTCGGTAGGTCCTGGTTATCTTGATCCATTCCAGCTGAACTGTGAATAGAGAACAGGAGGAAGTCTTAAATGACGCTTTGATTCATTCAATCAGGATGGAACGGGGTGAAGATAGTTTGATATTTGACATTGGCCTGTTTCTGCGTCGATTACCTTCAATAGCTCAAATTCTCACAGTTTCAGGATTTGTTGGAGAGCAGACTAAGGCCGACGTTTCACAGTTTTGATAAACTTCACATAAGAAAAGATGACGATGCAGCTGGGAGTGAAAAGAACTGAAAGTCTGTCCAACGCACTGATGAGGAGTCGAAAAAGTGCAATACAGTTCATTTCAATATTCAGTAACTGCTTTGTTTTTCAACATAGACATCTCACAACTTTCACAGCTCTTGGTTAGTATAGAAGGCCATTAACAAATACCATTATCAGGGATCTGTCCCTTTAAATATGCAATTTTCTAGGTTGCTTTTTCGTTTTTTTTTTTATTTATTTTTTTATTGACATCAACTGACCTCTTATGGGTCCTGGACATCCCCTCATAACTTTCACAGCTCTTTGTTAGTTTAGAAGGCCATTAACAAATGCCTTAATACCATTATCAGGTGTCTGTCCCTTTAAATATGCAATTTTCAAGGTTGACATTTCAATAGCTTTCTCATTTTTAAATGTATTTACATCAAATGACCTCTCATGGGTCCTGGACATCTCCCTTTGTTATGTGAAGTTTATCACGGAGCGATTGAAGGAAAACAGGCGAATGTTAAATATCAAACTATCTTCACTCAGGTTAAGGATCGATGGCTCACACATCCACAGACGTTAATGAAGTAAAGTTAATAAATACTCACCACCTTTGTTTATGCCATCTTCATTATTCAGGGATAGTTTTCCTCCTTCTCTGTGATCATCAGAAATAAACACTGTTATGGCAATTATTATATTCATCATCATATCGTCAAATGTGTGTTCATGTGTACAATTTGTCATGTTTTAATACATGATGACTGCAGTACTCTTTGCACTTTTGAACAGCTGCGTCAACTCACTGTGTCTGCTGAAGGCCAAACTCAAACTCACATGCAGATATACACGCACACACACTATCAAGGACAGATAACATCGGCGCCCAACCTTCCTCATAATATACACATCTTCATCATCCTCCAACATCTCCACTGTTGGGAGCATGTGACCAACTCCTTTTCTTCCTTCAGGGTTGGGACTTCTTCTCATATCTGTATAATACGGTGGCTGGGAAGTGTCAGGTGAATGCATTTACAGAAACAAACACAAATGCAAACAGGTCACAACACGAATGCAAACCGGCCACAACGGAAGTGTTTCCGACGGACCGGTATTACAGTCGGACGGGTATTATGATATGATAGCCTGATATGAAAAATATAAGAGTATCCTAATCAACTTTCACTTACTTTCATACGTGTTTCGATGTCTCCTTCTTGTCCTTCTCTGTTCTGGTGGGTTAAAAACATCCGCCAGAAACGTCTCCGTCTGTAATACCGGTCCGTCGGAAACACTTCCGTTGTGGCCGGTTTGCATTCGTGTTGTGACCTGTTTGCATTTGTGTTCGTTTCTGTAAATGTACGGTGGCTGGGAAGTGTCAGGTGAATGCATTTACAAAAACGAACACAAATGCAAACAGGTCACAACACGACCTGTTTCCGACGGACCGGTATTACAGTCGAACAGTCGGACGGGTATTGTGATATGATAGCCTGATATGAAAAATATGAGTATCCTAATCAACTTTCACTTACTTTCATACGTGTTTCGATGTCTCCTTCTTGTTCTTCTCTGTTCTGGTGGGTTAAAAGCATCCGCCAGAAACGTGTCCATCTGTAATACCGGTCCGTCGGAAACACTTCCGTTGTGGCCATTTTGCATTCGTGTTGTGACCTTTTTGCATTTGTGTTCATTTCTTTAAATGCATTCACCTGACACTTCCCGGCCACCGGGTTTCCGCAACGGAAGTGTTTCCGACGGACCGGTATTACAGACGGACAGGTTTCTGGCGGATGTTTTTAACCCACCAGAACAGAGAAGAACAAGAAGAAGACATCGAAACGCGTATGAAAGTAAGTGAAAGTTGATTAGGATACTCTTATATTTTTCATATCAGGCTATCATATCATAATACCAGTCCGACTGTAATACCGGTCCGTCGGAAACACTTCCGTTGTGGCCGGTTTGCATTCGTGTTGTGACCTGTTTGCATTTGTGTTCGTTTCTGTAAATGCATTCACCTGACACTTCCCAGCCACCGTAGTATAAAGTTTAAGCTATTAAAACTGTTAGTCAGTCTTACTTTTTTCCTCTGGCCGGAGCCTTTTAACCATCCTTGTGGTGGGCTGCCTTTAATTCTTCCAGGATGGAAGCTTCTTTGTACTCTTTTTCATTTAGTTTATAATAAATCCTTTTTTTTTATATAAAATCATCACGCTTCAACTGGACTCCATCATTCAACCAGAGCAATAAATCATGTCTCCAAATGAGGTCAACCGCAAATTTGCCGTGACAACACAAAGAACCAAATATTTATGTCCAAAATATTTAATCTCTGTACAATGTTTACATCTGCATCTTCTATCGCTAGTCCAACAACACGAGCAGTTTCCCATTTCTAACAGCACTCCTGGACATAAAAATCGTTCATATGACACATTGTGTAGCCGTTCTTTACTTGTTTACGAGTGTTTTTCCTCTAAAACGTACCTGTTAATCAGATTAAAGCAGCTCAGAGTCACACACGCAGACACAGGGCAGTGCTGGGTGCCGAGCAGTCTTCTTCGTCGGCATGGTGAACAGGAAGTGATGTCAGACTTAGAGCGCCCCCTGAGGCCACAACACATACTCATACTTCTTTGTGTTCAGAATCAGGTTCATTCTGCTGCAAACTAACAGTTTTTATGCACCTGTTCTCTGTAGGTCCCCTTTATCATTATTTGTTGAGGAAGGAGGCCTACGTTAGTCGTGTCGTCCGCTAATTTAAACAAGGCGTTGCTGTTCTTTGGTGGCCCTGCAGACTGCTGTCAAGTGAGCCGGCGTTTGTTTTTTTGCTGCGCATTTTTTAGCACCTTTACGGTAAACAACAAGCAAGTCGTGCGGCCCATAGTGAGGACCCATATATAAAGACAAGAGAATGAAATGGTCTTTTTCCTGTTTTAAAATGTGCATAAAATCACTGTCTTCATAGGTTTGCAAATAATGTAAGTGGATTTTAATACTAGACGTTGCCCTTGACTGTCGATATGAATATGGGACAATTTTACTGTATCAATTTTGAGTAAAATATTGTCAAACTATGAACAGATGACATAATACAATAGTCTTCCCTGTTTTGAAATGTACATAAAAACAATGTATTCATTTGTTAGCTGATAATTTCAGTGTGTATCCAAACTAAACGTGGTCCTTAAGTGTAATTATAAATATGGGAAAATTTTACTGTATATATTTTGAGTAAAATATGGTCAAACTGTGAATTGATGATATAATGAAATTGTCCTTTTCCTGTTTTAAAATGTACATGAAATCAATGTCTTCATAGGTTTGCAAATAATCTCAGTGTATATCAATACAAGACATGTTCCTTTTGTGTAATTGTAAATATGGAACAATTTTACTCTGAGGTCCTAAACTTCTAACAGCGTCTTTGATTCCCTCTATACCAGTCAAAAACCTGGGCGTTATTTTACTCTGAGGTCACTTTTATCCCTCATATTAAAAATACAACAAAATTAAGTTTTTATCATTTGAAGAACATAACCAGAGTGCACCCTATTCTCTATCAGGCCAACACGGAGATGCTAATGCATGCTTTTATCACCAGTCGATACTGTAACACCCTGTTTTCTGATCTTCCCAAAAAGAGTATTTAAAGTTTAAAATTATTATAGAATTCAGCAGCACGTGTCCTGACGAAGACCATGAGGCGGGAACACATTTGTTAAAATCGCTGCATTGGTTCCCCGTGTGTTTCAGGATCTATTATAAGGTCATGGAAACCTTAAATGTGTAAATTAAATTTCTTTATGGTCTTGGGCCTTTTTGTCATTCCAGTTTTACGTCCCCCGTCACTTGGTTTGCATTAATGATGGAAGAGGTGCACGTTATAATAGCTCAACAAATACTGAAAGAAGCCATTGATTTAACTTTTATATCTTCTGATGTTGCAGGTATCAGTATGTGGTGTGTTTCAATTTAAATCAATCAGGGGGTGATGGCTAGCCAATAGGAACTAGGATTGGAGTTAATCCAAACCAGGATAAAGGAAAAATACCATGGAAAATTGGATAGAGCAGACTGGTAAACTTTTCGAATTGAAGACAAATATGGGAATATTACGGAGGGAGATACAGAAAATATTGAGAAATGTAATGAGGTTGTTATAGTACAAGCTGCAAAACAAACAATCCCAAAAACAGAAGGAGCAAAGACTAGGAAAAGTGTCCCATGGTGGGATGAGAAATGTAACAAAGCAGTTAAAGCAAGAAATTAAGCATTTCGGGTCCTTAAAACCATCATACATTTGAAACATGAATTCGATATAAAGAAGCCCAGTCAGTAGTCCGGAGAAATGTAAAAATACCAAAACGTACATACTAGAGACAATATTGTCTAAAGATATTTGGAGAATGATTAGGAAAATGAATGGAGTGGAAAATAATTCTGGATTACCAGTACTACAGGTTGGTAGTGCAACAGTAAGTGGAGCAAAAAGAGCAGAAGTTTTAGCAGAAACCTCTGTGAGACTTCATAGTTCTGAGAATTTAACCAAAAGAGCAAAAATGTGTTAACAAGAAATTACGAGACAGAATTTAGGAATTAAAGACATAAAACGAGTCAGATTAAAAAATGGATGTACCATATAGTTTGTATGAGTTTAGGAGAGCAAATGTGAGTGCATAGCAGACAACACCTGGAAATGATGGAGTTTGTTATAGCACGTTAGCACAT
This sequence comes from Gouania willdenowi, assembly GCF_900634775.1. NCBI lineage: Eukaryota > Metazoa > Chordata > Actinopteri > Blenniiformes > Gobiesocidae > Gouania > Gouania willdenowi. The sequence goes on from NC_041053.1 coordinate 15,439,324, forward strand.
GGTTTTAAAACTATTCAACCAAATATGGGATATGAGGAAAGTCAGAAAGTATTTTTTTTTATTTATAAAGCGCTTTTCTCAGATAAAAATCATAAAGTGCTGTACAGAACAGAGGTGAAATTAAAACAACTGGAGCAACATCATAAAAGGATAATAAAAAAAAGATGAATTTACAACAACAGGGGCAGCATCATAAAAATAATAAAGAATAATAAAAGTTAAAAACAGAAGTTTTTAACTTTTATATATATATATATATATATATATAAAAGTTATACATATATATATATATATATATATATATATATATATATATATATATATATATATATATATATATATGGGGTTTTGGTGAATGAACTGACCAAATACTTATTTTACTGAGGGATTTACCAATTAATTCATTAAAAATCCTACAATGTGATTTTCTGGATTTTTTTTATTCTCAGTTTGTCTCTCATGGATGAGTTATACCTATGATGAAAATTACAGGCCTAATCTCATCTTTTTAAGTAGGAGAACTTGCACAATTGGTGGCTGGTGCACAATAGTTTTTTGCCCCACTGTACAGGGCCTTCTCCTCGTCCTTCTATCTCTGCTCTGTTTCAGGTGGCGTGAAGCTGATGATGTTCATCATCTGACCTCCAAAATAAAGTAGTCAAAAATTCCCATTTCAGTGTAAACTACTTTCTTAAATGTTCTAAGAATGATCATTTTGGTGCATCACTAATATTTATATTTATATATATATATATATTTACTTCCTTTAGCCTTTAAACAGGTTTTCTCTCAGAGAACTACATAATGTAGCATGTATTTGTGTTTGATTCCAAATTAGATTGTTATTCCATTTTGGGCTGTCGGTCACCGTCAGGGATTAGATTATTAGATTATTAATGTGATTTTATTTTTTCATCATCATCATCATCATCATCATCATCATCATCATCATCCTTTATTTCGGACTTAGGAGTCTATTTTGAAAATTATTGTAGTGTGAAATTAATTGATGCAAAAATAATTGTGAAATCGCAATTATTTCTCAAAAAAATTCATACCAAGATCAAAATGAATGTGTATATATATGTATATTAGCAGATATTTTATTTCATTTTTTACAGGACCATGCTTGTGGATTTGCATAAGATGGTTCATATTTGTGGAGAAATTCGTCATTTTTTTTTTTTTTTTTTTTCATTTTTTTTTTATTACTTAACGTGTTAACATACGTTCACATTCCTATGTTCAATGACAGCATTGTAATAGACATTACTCGCCCAAACTAATGTTTTTTTTTCTGTGAGTATTATAAGAAAGAAAGTGTCAAGATATAGTGTCTTTTCTTTAACCCCTGAAACTTTTAAAGTGGTGGCCATGATGAAAAAGTGTTGGAATTTCATGAGGAAAGGAGGCGTGGCCGTAGGATTATTACTTCACCTAGTGGAAGTGCGTCTGCTCGTCAAAACAAACGTGATCACCTTTTCCTAACTCCTTTATTCCATAACCCCGTGACGTCATCCACGGGGTTGTGTAAAAGTGGATAGGAAAGGAGATAGGAGGGACTATTCGGACGCAGCCTTGAAGTCATATAGAGTGCACTTATCACGTGACCTGAACTGGCCAATGAGGGGCTGCGTATGCATAGTGTTTAGTCTATTCATACATTTAACGTATCAATAGCCACGGTCTAAGAAATGCAGCCAATGATTAGCCATTTTTAAAGCTATGCTGAAGGTTTTCTAAGTATTTCCCTTTACAAGAGTTTCCAGCTAATATAACTATCCCATAATAAACAGTATGGATTATGGATAAGTAGTTTTTTATTCAATGGATTCTGCACTTTTTAGTCATTTTAGAATTGAATGACCAAGCATTTCATTTATTCATTCAGTCATGGTGCTATTGGATGCTAAATAACCTTAATGACTGTTATTTTAAAAAAATACAAGATGATTTAATATACATCTGCCTAGATTTTTATTTTATTAATTTTTAATGCATTGGATTTAATTCTGACCTCTGGTTGTTTTAAATATTGAACCCTGTCTTCCTGCTCCTCTTAGACTCTTTTCACCTACCCAGAGAACTGGCGAGCCTTCAAGGCCCAGATCGCAGCCCAGTACAGCGGGGATCAGCTCAAAGTTGCCAGCAGCTACCCTGCCTTCACCTTTGGGCTGACAAACCGCACTCCAGCCTTCCTTAACAACTTCCCTCTGGGAAAGGTGAGTCCGTACTATTCATTTTTAAGTACATAGGGCTGGTACGGTATAGATTTGGTCTGATTCAATATTTTCATTACACATGGATGTTGTATTGATCCATATTGTGATTAGATGGTAATTATTAGGGATGTGAAATTAATCTTCGGGCGACCGTGGCTCAGGTGGTAGAGGGTCATCTTCTGATCGAGAGGTTGGGGGTTCGATCCCAGTACCTGACTGTGTCGAAGTGTCCTTGGGCAAGACACTGAACCCTAAGTTGCTCCCAGTGGTCGACTAGCGCCTTGCATGGCAGTCCTGTCCCACTGGTGTATGAATGTGAGAGTGATTGGGTGAATGAGCTGATATGTAAAGCGCTTTGAGACTGCTTCAGTGTGGTGATAAAGCGCTATATAAAATCAAGTCCATTTACCATTCCAACAACTCAAGATTAAATTCCGACTCTTGGGGTGATGATTTGATTCAAACCGATTCTTGATTCACAATCAATACTTTTTGTAACAAAGGGTACCAATAAAAACAGATAATGTTCACAGGGTTCCCACAGATCCTTAAAGGAGCATAGGGCAGGATTTATAAATCAGACTCCATAGTGACACCACGGTGGTTAGTGTAACTGCAGCCATCAGCCCAGCCATCAGTGGGAGCGCATCAACTGTTTTTAATGCTTTTTATTTTTTATATTTTTGTTGTTTTAAAGATTTCTGGCTCCTTTTGTAATCTTGTGTGTTTTTGGGGTGATATTGATACATTTTTAGCTGTTTGTGTATTTTACTGTCATTTTGTGTATTTTCTGTGTATTTTCTTCAGTCCGTTGCTTATCTGCACTAGTCACTGGAAAAAAGTACCCTCACCCATAAGTTTAAGTAGATGGGGCTAGAATGGTATAATTTTGTCCTGATTCAATATTGTCACGACACTTGGGGGCCGATTTGATCCCTAATGCAATTAGATGGTAATTGTTTAGCGATCTTAGATTCCTTATTTTCTTTATCCCAAAACCAAAGTTAAATGAAATTTTGGGAAACAATATGAGTCATGATTCCAAAAAACAATACACATCACTGTCAGAAATGTATTTCAACTGCACATGAAATGGCTCTACACCAGTGTTATTCAACCCTAGCGTCGCCTGGAATCTCTTTATTTGGGAACCACCGCTCTACACTAAATGGATGCATATGGAGACATGATTTATTAGAAATATCACAAATAAAAGATCATGATACATAATTAATTGCTATTTGTAGGCTATTTTATTCTTATCGTCATAATGAAGTCCTCAATAACTTTTAATATCCCCAGTCTAGGTAATCCAAACAAGTGTGAAACCAGTTTAAATTCCTCTATATTGACACGTTCATTTTAGACACTGTTTTCATAAACCTTACATGGGTGTGTTGGATTTCAGGTACCTGCCTACCAGGGAGATGACGGCATCTGCCTGTCCGAGAGTAATGCCATTGCTCACTATTGTAAGTATCTCACTCTTAAGCCCAAGATCATTGACCACCACTTTGGTGACGTGCAAGATGCAGCCTTTTATTCGGGGTTTTTATATTTGAATTGCATGAAATGTTTTAGTCCAACATTTTTTAACCAAGTAAACACTGTAACTACCATATTATCAACAGCCGTAGCTCTCTCACTTTGAAAGTTATACAACACATCAACTTCAATTCTACTTTCATTATTTATTTAATGTCAACACCAAAAGTAAAGGCATGTGACCTATTTTATGTTTACTAATATGAGGACAGTGTTTTGTTAATGGTAGACAAATTGATCATTTCAGTTATTATGCTTATCCACTCACGCTTCATTCAAGTTGCATTAATATATAAAAAGATAGAACTAACGCTAAGAACATTCTCAGCCAATAAGACTAAAACTAATACACGATTTTGTCCATGAGACTAAAACTAATACACGTTTTTGTCCATGAGACTAAAGCTAAGGTGGCTCCTGAAAACAACACTTCCTGGTAGAGCCTTAGTTAATGTGCCTGCATCATTCTTTGATCCAATTGGTCAATTTAATGCAGCCACTAACGCTTAAAAATACAAGCAGTAGATCGAGAGAGAAAGCTCGACCCAGACTCTGAGGAGTGTCAGACCAAGGTGAAGGAATACTTTACCATGGAGGGAGACTTCAAGCATATGAGCAAAGCTTTCGGTCAGGCCTTCATCTTCACGTGAGACACTGGGAACGTCAACAACAGCACTCAGCGTTTCTGCTACACAACACTGTTGAACTTGTAAAATAAAGTTCCTTACCCTGTGGACAAACTAAGATTTAATACGTGTAGTATGAATCCTGTTTTTGTGTAATGTTGGATTATCTTTGTTTGCAAGCGATATTCTTTAGATTTATGTTTGTGTTTTTTGACATTTAAATTGTATGTATAAAATAAGGTACATTTGTATATTTTATATATTTTGCATTATTTGAAAAAAGGCAACTCAAATGTAATTGTAAAATGCTTGCATTTCTTTTGTGTGTAACTCACTTGAATGTTGGGCATATAAGCATTTTGCTTCTGCCTGTTTCAGTCTTGTTATACAATTTTTAAATTGTGATTTATGTTTGCATATTTTGTTAGACTGAAACAAACTGAAACTGAATTATACAACAGCATAACAGATTTTATGGATGATGCATGTGGTTTAATGGGTCCTTGTCCTGTCCATTATTTTTACAGTCTATGTTGGTGAACCACATCAGACCTTGTTAAACTACCTCACTTGTTAATGCTTTTTATCTTGGAAGTTGATTTGCACTTTATTTCCCTAAACATACTGGACACTTATAGATTTACATGTGGTTACTTTTTTTCTTAAGAATTTAAGAACTTATCTGAATCTGTTGTACAAACAAAAGTTAAACTTTCTGGAAAGATGTAATTTGACTGTTTGATAAACATACCACCTGTTTTTGATATTGGTACATAAATTACAGCAAATTATCATTTACTTGTTCTTACAATTAAAAAAAATAACTTATTGTGTTTTATTCCATTTTGTACTTGTAAAGGTGACATTTTTAATTATTGATATCGCAACATATCACATTGTATATGGTATTGTTTAGTATGTAAGATTCTGCCTGTTTTAACCCTTCTAGGATTAATCTAGGACCAACTCTCTGTCTAACAGAGCCTAGAGTTACGTTTATTACCCTGATACACTGTCTTGGGCTAATTAAGTTGGTTTAATTGGGGAGAATCAGCTCAACGTCTATTTCCCTTCATCGTGACACCCCGTCCTTCTTGCTCCGAGTTTCGTACCTCTGACTTGTCACTTCACGGGTTCATTTCTCTCCTTATCTCGTACACTTGGATCCAGGCTGAGAGAATTTTGAAGGCTTAGATTTTCTAGCCTTAAGGACGATGTTTTGTGACTAGGTTTAACTTTTCAAAGCACTTTACATTCTGATGTTGTCCAGTGGAAACTTGCAGTATTCTGGAAAGAATAGTCTCTTATTGTCTTTTATAACCCTGCTTTAATTAGATATTAGGGGATTGCAGTGGGGGAAATGGGGTTACATAGGGTATTACTTTGTATACAGAAATATATATCACTCACCCAGCGGTAGATGACAACATTTCCATTCATACATCTTTGGCTGTGCGAGGAATTAAGGTTCTCCTTCATCGGCCGATATGATTCCCTTATCCTTATCAGACTTCTACTGACAGCTGGCTATCTGGCTGTACGCCTGGACTCTAGCTGCCTAGAAGCTACCAGCCTAAACACACTAGCGTGTGACTGGCTTCTGACACACTACGGACTTCCAGGTGCGAGGATTATTCTATATTTGTGGGGTTTCTGGGTCATCTTGACTCAAACTTTCGTCTCCTGAAATTCCGTAGTCTCCTCTTCACAGGGCTTACTGGGTCGTGTGTCACTTCATCTGGAACTATGGACTATCTTTAGAAATTTACTAACACAGTCTTCCTCTTTCTTCATCTTCTTGTTCTTCTTCTTCTTTATTCTTGTTCTCCTTGTTCATCTTCTTTATTCTTGTTCTTCTTCTTTTCCTCTATTCTTCTGTTTCTTTTCTTGGTTTTCTTCATCAGTTCCGACTAGGCTGCTTTGAGTCTGTTGCATCTTGTGGTGTGGACGGTGATGACAAAAAAAGTGGTGTCGAAAAAGTCTTCGGGACAAACTGAGTTGTAAATAATAGGCAATTTATTAACAATCATGAATCCCATACAGGTTAACAAAAAGAGGGACCTGTGAGAGAAAGCTGGCCAGATCATTGTGCAACTCTGAGCTCTTTCGGGGAAGACAACCCGTATATATCTTTGGGGGTATGTCTTTAACAGGAGCTCATCCCCATATAAGAAATCAACTTGCTCTGGACACTAGTATGGAAGAAACCATCATAAATCAAATAGAAACTTGGACTGGCCTAGAAGTCTGTCTGGTACCGACAAACATAGTGCATATAAACTTAAAGAATGCACGTCATACATCTGGTTACCTGTATACAGAATCATCTATGCACTAAAGGTCTTCCAGGGCTCACTACGCAGATCGAGTTGAAGCTGAATAAACATCATCTTCTCCATCGTCTTCTGCCTCATTTTATTGTCAACTTAACAGGTCCAGAGCCTTTAATTTTACTGTGCCCTTAAGACTCTTTTTCTTAGAGTTAGGTCTATTTTCAGACAACCCCATGTTGTATTTTAATAATTGTGTTGTAATAAATGAATCAAACTATTAATCTTGGTTTCACTGCTCACTCCCTTGGTACCAAACCTGGGTTTTGTATAGGGGTTTATATATCCTAGTCCCTCCACTAAGTGGCGTTGTCGGCATTTAACCAAAACAATTTAATTTAAAGTCAAAACACATTTTACAACACCACCTGGCCCATGTTTCTGTTGTGTTTTCTACTCCGCCAAACCATGTAATCCCAAAATGAAACCAACCAATCATTGAGCACTATAGGGTCTCGCCTGCAGTATAACTCGCCCCTTTGTAATTTTTCTACTCGCGCCAGGAACAGTGATATGGTTGCATGGTGTTACCAAAGACTGACCGTAATAATAAAGTTAGAATTGTTTCTTTTTTAATTTATTATTGTTATTATTGTTTTTAAGAAATATTGGAAAAATAAGATATTCATATTAAAATAATACTTTTTTCTATTTTCGCTCATATTTTAAAATTGAAAGAAAAAAAAAAAAAATGTGGGTCGCAATTTAATGACCTTGGCAAAATGTGGGTCCCAGGGTGAGACCAGTTGAGAACCCCTGCTCTAGACTGTATCTGCCTTATTTCGTTCCAATCCCAGTCCAGTAGGTGGCGGTAATGCTCCTTGGAATTAGTAGCAAACTGACATAAAACACAGAAGAAGAAGAAGAAGAAGAAGAAGAAGAAGAAGAAGAAGAAGAAGAAGAAGAAGAAGAAGAAGAAGAAGAAGAAGAAGAAGAAGAAGAAGAAGAAGAAGAAGAAGAAGAAGAAGAAGAAGAAGAAGAAGAAGAAGAAGAAGAAGAAGAAGAAGAAGAAGAAGAAGAAGAAGATGTTTTTACACTACGGATGCACAAGTTGGCGCTAATACACAGAATCGCTGGATGCCAACCGCTGCTACACAATAACAACACGAAGAAGAAGAAGCTGGAGCTTAGCCGACTTCATTCTTGCACAGTAACATCACCAATGAACAACGGTAATAAAAGAAAGAAGCGATGTGCGCTGATTTTAAACGGAAGAATAGTCACGTTGTGAAGAAACGATAGACGTAGAAAGGAAGATAGGACAGGCTCGGAATGGACGCCATCTTACTTGGGGCTCTACGCTGACATTTAACGACATTAAACACTTGCAGCATGTTGGTGAATAAAAACATCCCAGCGTATACAAGTTTTATTTCACAGTATGCGTAAAAACAACACTACAAGCCGTTTTATATGCTTGGAGAACAGAGGGTGTTGTAGCTAGCTAGCTTCTTTTGTGTGCAAATGACAGGAAGTATGATTGTCCTGTCCTGTGCATATTATGTTCTTATTTATGCTCTGTTTGTGTTACAATGTCAATATCTGTGTGTGTCTTGTTTATTTTATAATATTTTTTTAAAAAAAAAAGCAGAAGAAGAAGTAGCAAGGCGCTGCCGTTTCCGATCACGTGACGTGACGGGGATCCTGTTGCCTTGGCGCGTTATTCGTGTTCGGCGGGTGTGGGGTTCAGACTTTCAGCTGTTCAGTCTCAGTTTGTGTATTTCTCTCTGTTTGACGGCAGCATGTCGGACTGGACCAAAGACCGGCGGCACAGCACCGAACAGGACCGAAGGTGAACACACTACATTACTCTACACGGTGTGTGCGGCTCCATTGGCTCCTGCTTTAGCTGCTGCTCGCCTTTCACTTTGTTCCCATGGTCGTTAATCACGGCTAACCGGGCTCCATTGTTTGAGGAGCAACTTTAGACTTTGATCATATCCTGGATCATACTGTGTGTTCATATGTAACAGTAATTAATAATAAGGAGGTCCACACTTTAGTTTAGTAGATTGAAGCGCGTGACTTGCGTAACATGTTTAACTGTTACCGAGAAAACAGGCCTTTGCTTGTGGCTATAATGCTGTATTAATATTGGATCTGACCTGAAATTGTATTTATTTTTTTTATTTGAAGCAATTTAATACAAAGCGAAAAGTTTTCGTAGTGTTTTTTTCCCATTTGGCCTACGTGGCTATGTATGAACATAAATACTGTAGATAAACAGAAATGCACTGATCAAATTGATTCCTAACTGCGGATGTGATATTTACAGTAATATTTCAATAAGTTAATAATCATTTTGTTAAAGTTATATCAAGCCCAGATCTAAGCCCCTCCCTCCGTTGTTCCCGTTGGCGGTCTGTCAACTAATGGCGCCAAATGCTTTAGCACTAACTTTAAATCTAAATGATAAGTGCTGTATATACAGTGACAAATGTAAAAACTCGGTTCATTGCAGACATATTTTGCTCACTTAGCCTCTCATTTTTCTTTCATTTGAGAAAAATTCACGCAACACAGCATAATCTATATCATTGTTCAAATGTGTAAACATGAACAATAAATCTAAATGTAATCTAAATGTTAAACCGATCACCAAGTGTAAAGCTAAATTATACAAAGTGGGCAAGTCGGCGCCTGTCGAAATATGTTTTTGATTAAAATGTTTTTTTTTATTTATATAAGCTGTTCACGGTTCGGTTTAATCACGGTGTTAACCTCATGGTGCGATAATTATGGCGATATTGTAGAAAAGCTCATGGTTCTACAGAAAGGCACACAGTCAGCAGCAATGCTAACAATAACAAGAATGAAGACCATTACAAAATGTCCGTTCATCATTTTGACAGTATTTATTGTCATTTTTTTTTTACATTCATGACATTAGAAACTGAATACTGCCTACTAACAGATACAGACTCTTTAGATAAAGTGCAAAAATTAAAATCAAGTCAGGAACTATCTTAAAGGCAACACAGGCATAGAAAAAGCCTAGTAACAAAAACATAATAGAATAATAATAATAAACAAAACAGCCATAGAAATCAAAGCAGTGAAAACTTCCTTATTCTGTGTTTAGCTTAATTTAAATGTTTTTCTAGAGAAAAACATTTGAGGTTGGGACTAGAAGATCCTGTGTTGTAAACATTAATTAATTTGACAGGGATAATGCAATTCAGCATAGATAAAAAATCAGTTTGCAGCTGATGTGATGCACATAAAAGTTTAAAGCTCGTGCTAGGTTACAGCTACGATCTCTGGTTGGGCCTTTTTTACGTTTCAGTGGAATACAGTAAAACTTATACACACTTACATTTATTTTGGGTTTCTTTCAGCGAGACTATTGCAGCCACACATCATCAGTAGGTAAACCTAACCTGTCGGTCTAATTCCACAACAACAGAAAATGTTCATAGCTGTGTGACGTTATTTCTTGAGCTGTTCTTAGGGGCCGTGGTTGTAAATACTTCCTTTAGAGGTTATTAACTAGACTGGGACGCAATCCCTAAACTTTTCGGGATGCCGGGTTGTTAAGTGTCTTCAGATGCAGCTCGTATTTCCAGAAGAGTAGCACACGGTTCACTTGCAGTGTTTACATATTGTCCATATTTTCTCCTTTATGGTTTTGTTGATGCGATGAAACCAAAATGTTTCTACTCCTCTGACGTGTAGCTGCTGCATCATCCACAAGTTCTACAAACTTCTCCGTTTCTGCCTCACTCTGCTGCTGCCTCCATCCACCATGTTTCCTTTCCCCTCTGACCTCACTGTCACACGCCATTAGTTCAACCACCTGTAACCTATTGTACGCATTGCATTATGGTCCTTGTAGTTTACTCTGAAAATGTCCACGACAGCCAACCAAAAAACTTAATTTTAGGCGCAACGGCTCATTATTTTATACTGTGACAGAACCACAGTGATATCAAGGTACTTGTAATACCACAGTATCTCATTATTGTCAATATCGTAACATTTCTACTATATATACTGTAGTTTTACTTTGAGGGTATTTTTTGATACACAATGTCAAAATGATCAGCCCAGTCAACTGAAGATGGTTTTCTTTCTTTCTTTCTTTCTTTCTTTCTTTCTTTCTTTCTTTCTTTCTTTCTTTCTTTCTTTCTTTCTTTCTTTCTTTGTTAAAAGTTTGCATATTTTTTGTTGTGCTCCCCGGTTGATGATGATAAAAATGTGTGTGTGTAAAACTGTAAATCAATGATCTGTCTTCTTTCACAGGAGCAATGGCCCTTCTCGTTGGTCCAACTGTAGAAAGAGAGGGGTCGATGGTAGTCTGCGAGCAGGTGGTGGAGAGAGGGAGAACAACAACAGACACCCTGACGAACGCAGCTCCAGGTGACAGAATGTGCTCATTAACTGAGATCAGGACACGGTCGGATACATTTCACATTGATTTGTGCAAATTCAGATATATAGATACTGACTTCATTCCATTGGTACTACTGACAGAACGATTCACATAAAATCCGCTCATGAACACAGCATGGTATGCATAAGAGCATAACAGTGTTACTAGTTGTATCCATTACAGTTTTTTGCAGAATAAAAGCAATATTTCTAAAATTTTGACAAAATATAATTGGACTTTGAACGTGATTCCATTGAATGTTGTTTTGGAGCCTCGTAACTTTTGCGAAATCTCATCCCACGAGACTTTGTTGCAGGATGATGGACGCTTCAAACCTCCTTATAACACTCTACATTTATTTGTTGTCTAATGTGATATATTTCCTTCTCATGAAAGTGTAAAAAGTTTTTTGCGGTATTTGAGTGTTTCTTTTTTTTTTTTTAATTCAGAGGTTTCCATGACCAGTTTTATTGAGAGATTTAGATTTTGCGCATTTCCAAGGGTGGTGGAACTACGACTTCAGCAAACATGGCTGATAGAAATGGCTTAAAAGTGTGGCCCTACTTTTAAAACACGATGCAGATTATTAGGCTTTACATGATCAGGGTTTTTGTGCTGATCAGTGAGTTTTAAAAAAAGATCACTGATCCCATCAGATGAATTCAGGTTGTTTTTTAGGTACTGACCAAATTCATTCGGTACTACCTGATACAGATTCACAGAAAATCGAACGGTACCATTTTTTGGGACCTAAACGCAGCCTTGTGACTGTGAGTGAGTGGAGGAGTTGAATAATTTCCATGCAGGACCTGACGATAACATTTGTTGTCAGGGCTCGACCGATATGGGTTTTTTTAAGGGCTGATGCCGATGGCGATTTTTTTTCCCATCAGCCTTAGCCGATGACTGATACGGACTGCCGATATTTGGAGCCGATACTACTTTTGCTCCCTTAATTTACATCAAAATTACACAATGATGATAACAATGGTACAAGTCTCAATTAAAGAAAAGGAACATTTATTGAAATGAACAAAGGTGAGGTAGAACGACACCAAGTAAAAAATAGACGTCTCATTAAATATTATGAAAGAGAACTTTTCGTCCTTGTCCTGAAGATAGCTTGGCCTGACTGAAAATATATTTTATTAACAGGATTATTGAGTATAAAGATATATAATTATAGTATTAAACACAAAAAGAAACCATGACTATAGTTCATTCCAACACAACCCAGAACGTAAATTATCAGAGGAAAATAATGCGCATTAAGCAACAAACTGTTCAAGTTTCTGTTCTAAATTGCATCAACATTAACAAGAATAAATATTCAAACAAATAGTAGACTGCTTCTCAAAGTTAAAAACTTCTCATCTCAGCACTGAGAGAAGCAGAGGGAGAGGAAAGGAAACACACACACACACACACACACACACACACACACACACACACACACACACACACACACCAAACCTCCGGCCAGCTGCTGTTAACTGCAACTGCGACCCAACACGTGGACCCACGGAACCGCTAAGTTAAACACTTAAAAAATGCTTTGAAAGTTTAAAACTTGCCGTTGGGATTGAAGAGCTTGCTTCACGCTCTGCTAGTGGGGGAGGGGCTCTGCACTCTGTCTGCAGCAACACGGAGCGCCCTGTAGCAGCCGCTCTGTTAATAAAGTGTATCGGCGAACGCAGCAGCGCGCGTAAGAAGAAGTGTAAATGAACTTTTCTAGTCCTACCCATTTGTATAATGTATTTAATAGTGGAGTGAACGTAAAAAGTATCCCCTAAATGTAATAATCAAGGAAAGTACAGATACTACATAATATTACTTAAATTTGTTCAAATGTGCACAGCGGAGGTGGGGCGCACACACACAATGACGTCATTGATCGGTTCAGCAAATGAAGACATTACAGCCGATCACATTAATTGCATAAAGTGAAAAATATCAGCCGATCTGATCAGTGTAAAGCCTACAGATAATGCTGAACATGAGGCTGAATGCATTCAAGCCTCTTCCACTCCTTCAGAGTGAGTTTTTTTATTCAGTCTGTGTGGAGCAGGCTCGGCTTTTTCCTGACAAAGTCGACATGTTTGTGTTTTTGAAAAAGAACTGCACGAGGAACCAAGAGAAACAGTAAATGTAGTTCACAGCAAAAAAGTTCTCTTTTGCTCATATGTTTGAAACTTATTTTTCCTCTATGCACCCCATCACACTAATTTTCCAGAAGAGAAAGGGGATGTTTCCTCCCATTATGCTTTTTTTTTTTTTTTTTTTTAAATCCCTTTCCTTTTTTTCCCAGTTTCACCACTCCAGAGAGCACGGGTCCAGTAAGTCGCTGTAGCATGGCGAGCGACTGGGGCAGCCTGGTGCAGGAGGACGAGGACATACGGAGGGACGTACAGAGAGACATGCAGCGGTAAATCTCCTCCTGTCAAACACTTCATGTTGGACTCACCGTGGGAATGTATCCTGAGTGACTGCACTGTGGAGAGAATAAGAGCTTAACTTTATGTTTAAACTACGGCTGGGACTTAAACGCGTTGATTCCGATTAATTAATTACCAAAAACCTACACACTCAAATAAAATAACACAATTGCTTTTTTTTCACTCCAAACAGTGCGGAAACCTTTCTCATTTCACGAGTTCCCGGTATACCCATAATACTGATGCACAGCCCACAACACAAAGAAACAGGAGAACCTGAGGAGAAGTCATTGCTGTGCTTTGTGGTCGTTAAATTTAATTAGATAAAAACACCTGATGGAAAATATGTGTGATTGATTTAGTCACATACCAAAATCCATTTAAATTGAAAAACTTTGCTTGTTGTCAATTTTTTTGGCTGCAACGTCTTCATTTGAGTCCCATCACAAGTTTAAAGCCATTTCTATAATCAATAAAAAATCAAAGGAAGTGTTTAAAAAAAAAACCAGCAGACACTGGCATTGCAAACTTAAAGGTCCCATGTCATGCTATTTTTCACCCATTTTCCATTTGTTCCAAGAACCCTAAAAACATAGTATTTGAGGTTTATTTTCCCAAACACACCTGTTTTCCAGAGTTTTAGCCTCTGAAAAGTCACTTTCTAAGCAACTCTACACAAACAGGCAGATTTGTGGCCTACTTATGAATATTCATGAGTGGGCGTGTCTATAGACAGGACACTGACTTCCTCCTCCCCGCACGGTGATGTAGGGCCGTCCTCTGGCCCTATGTCCTCCCACCCACTCCGTAGCCGAGCTCATGCTGCTTTATAAACACGAGACAGAGCGTGGGGCGGGGCGTTCACCGGTACGTACAATAGACTGTTGAAAATACATACATAGCACTACACAAAGGATGCTGAAATTCTCACCTTCGTGAGCGTGTCTGTTTACATGTCAATCACGGCAGAGAGCTTCCTGGGGGCACGGCTTCTCCAGCTCAGTGCCGCGTCAAATTCGTCATCAAAGTGGGAATGCGTCATCAAATAGGAGCGAGGTGTTTGGGCTCACCCTGCAGTAAGAAAGGAGCAAATCACCCTCTAACTAACGATTGAGGGAACCAATGAAAAAACACTTTAGGCATGTGTATGAAGCCCAAATAGCACTTTTATCATGTTTAAAGCAGAGAAAAGTTGATTTAGCTTAACATGGGCCCTTTAACATTTGTTTTCAAAAGACAACCAACCACAGAGGAGTAAAAGAGTAAAAGGACAAAAATGGACTTGATTAAAAGTCTCAGATTCTATGTTGAAATCACACATTTTCTTTCAAAATCAGCGCAGGAAATCCTGTTGAAATGTGTTTAATTTATCATTTTAAGTTGTGAGCTCATCCAAATGCTGACACAGATTTCCGACGTATCTTCTGATAATTTCCACTCCACTCTCTGCTCAGTTACAGGAGGAGGATACTGGGAACAGAAGTAGCACAAAGAGAGAGGAAGACCTCGTCTGGCTCCTCTGGAAGGTAACACACAACTTTTACTAAACTTTAGCCTGATTTCATACATACCCAGATATTTCTCATTTGTATCTTTCTTTAACTTTTTAAATTTAGATTTAATTGCAGCAGAAATGTAGTGTCTTGATGCTATTTCTTTATTTTAGTAGATGTGTTCATGGCCATGTGATGATCAGGATGAACAAACACCTCGTTTGTATGATTGACACAACTTGTGTGTGTGTGTGTTGTAGTCATGACTCCAAAGACGAAGACAACATAGAGACGGATGAAGCTGTGTTGCTACGACGACAAAAACAGATCAACTACGGGAAGAACACACTGGCTTATGATCGCTACATCAAGGAGGTGCCAAAGTAGGTCACACACACACACACACACACACACACACACACACACACACACACACACACACACACACACACACTCTGTTCCTCTGCTGTTATTACTCAGTAGGAATGAACATCTTCACTGGTCTCATGATGCCATTATTATCATGTCTTTAATTTTCACCATGCTTATTTATTATTGAGAACCTAACAATGCAAATGACTTTGCAATAAATTATAAAACTAAAATAAAGTGTATAGGTCTGTTGTTTAAAGCAGTTGAGGGTACATGTACCCCTAGAGGTACGTAATGGCACTACATGGGGTAGTTGATAGAGAGACAGAGGGGAAATTAACAAATGAAAGCATTAAAAATATGGGGTTTTATAATAATTTGTGTACCCTTCTTTGGTTATTTCGTTTCACAACCAAATAAAAAAATAGAAAAAACGGTTGTTGTTTTTTTTTTGTTTCATTAATTTAAAACGAGAAACAGGAAAACGTAAAAACCAAATATTAAAAGCGGGTGTATTTCTGATGGGTTTTCAAATCTAAATATCAATGGCGACATTTTATATTGTTTTGTTTGTTTGTCTTTTTTAACAAGCGCAGTTGATTATATGTCTATACCGGAAAAAATCTGTGACCGCAGGTGACGACAGTTGCAAACACTGCGACCTCTCGGTGGACTTGTAATAGAGAATAAGAGCGCTGCAAAATCACAATTAACCATGGAATGACAACAAATGCTGTTTCTCTCTGTTTGTCCTGTCGTCCTTCTCTGGCTCCGCCTCCTTCCATCATACTGAGTTAATTCAATCAGAGAAAAGATTAAAAAAGATGATTTCCCCCCCCCCCCCCTCAGACATCTGCGTCAGCCAGGAGTTCACCCGAAGACACCAAACAAGTTCAAGAAGTACAGCCGGCGCTCCTGGGACCAACAGATCAAACTCTGGAAGGTCAAACTTCACGCCTGGGACCCCCCAGCAGGGGAGGACCAAGAGGAGACCCAGGACCACGAGGAGCAGCTGGAGCTCGGGGACGTGATGGACATTGAGCTGGACTTCCCAACACTTCTACCACCTTGTGCTGCACACAGCCTTTCAGTGCAGGTCAGTTTCTCTGACATTTTTCACACATGAAGGAAACACTCACAACAAACGCAGGATTTACAGCTGCAGACTCATCACAAGTCAGATTTATCACATCTATTCTAAACTAAGGCAGAGATATTACTGTAATACGGCTCTGAAGCGGCAACTTAATTGCTTAATTGAATAAAACAATCCTCCGAGACATAGAATTACATCTGTCATTGTAAATGTTTCACATGTAGGAATATAAGTAACAGTGAACATGAAATTAATTAGCAACTTTGATATTAATTAATCGCATAATATTTGACACGAGAAGCAACGTTTTTCTAATTTAAATGGATTTTGTTATATGACTGAATAAATGAATTTTATTCATTATTGGCTCAGGCCTACAGTATATGTGACTGAATAAATGAAAACATGAAGTGTTTATTATTTTATGGAAAAAGATCAAGAAGCATCAATCAATTGAAACATTAGTTAAATCATGATCCTGATGTAACAAAGCTGACGTGAAACCACCTGTTTGACAGTGAAATGTGTGATTTTTGTCCCAATAACATGTGGCCGAGGGTTTATTTCATGTCACTGAGATATTTCCTTTTCATTCCGTCATATGGACTCATATTTTTCCTTAGAGCAGACGTTTCTGTCTCTGAGGGTTTATGAAGATAAAGTGCGTGGAAATGTAAATGATTTTTTTTAGAATTTAAATAGAATATCTTTAACAATATCGTAATTTCTGTTTTAGAAAGTGATTTCCATATTTCCCTTTGTTTTCTGTGATCATTGAACGTTAAATCCACGTCTCCTTGGTAGGGCTGGGCAATGTATCGAGATTTAAGATAGAGTTTTCTATTTGCGATATAGAAAATGACAATATCGCCTATATCAATATAAATCTCTTTCGTATTTATTTATTTATACAAACCACATCATACAATGATTTAATATTATTCACAGAGTACAGTCAGTGTCCTTTACATTATGAGTTTTATTTATGTCACCTGGCCTTACTCACTGGAACTGATGAGGTTTCTTTACCTCAGACTGTTTGATCAGAAGAGAAGCTTGATGAGTATTTTCTGTTCTCAGGGGGAAGATGAAGACTTTTCAGGAACTCCAGTCAAACTCCAGAAAACAGAAGATGTTGAACCTGGAATGTTCTGATGTCAGTGACTGTGAGCGTTCCTCAGCTCTGCCTCGTCGTTTCCTTTTTGCTGAACATTTGAGAGGTTTTTTTTTTTACCCAATACTGCACTGCTCAGGGAAACTCATTTTACTGTTAGATTTTAACAAAGCGTGAGCCTGCTAAAATATCCTGGAACAATATGCTAATGGTGATCTGTTAAAGCTTCTGTTAGTTGGGTTTACTTTAAGGGAAATTACTAAATTTAAATGTGTACAAACCAGATAATTATATTTCAACAAGTTGACTTCAGATGTATTTAAGGTCTAAACGACATCCCTACAAAGGTTTGGGTTTGTAGTGTTTGAATGTTTTAGTTACTGTTCGTTAACTGTTTCTAGCATTAGTTGTTTTGTGGTGGAAAATTTGAAATAAAAAACTGTAATATGTCATCGTCTTTTTTCCACTGATGGAAACTATAAATTCCTCTTAGCACCAGATTAAAAAAGAGAAATAATCTGCTGCTAATGCTATAGTCAGCACACAGATTAGAATCACATCTGAAATTGTTTTTTAGTATGTAAAAAAAAATAATATGAGAATTAATTTTAGAAACGATTATGTAACATGAATATTGAAGAACAGTCATGTGGAGACGGGGACATCTATAAAGGGGAGAAATTTTTGAGGCTCATCCATAAAGTCACCAAAATGATGGTCCATTGTTCTATGAATCTGTGATAAACACATTTATTTATTTATCTGAATAATATCCACTGTTATCCAGGAAGTTTATTATTTGCTCCATAATATATAGTCATCTTAAAGATGTAAATCTTTGTTTTAATCAGAAATGAAATGGGTTAAAAGTGACCAAAATGTGGTGAAATGGGATTTTTAAGACCACAGAAATTGGTTTAAAATTTGCAAATTAAGAGTGGCCAAAAACGGACAGAAAAAGTGGTAAAAGGGGTTCAACGTGTCAATGTTGGAACAATTAGTTTGAACTGGCAAATAATGGGCTTGTGAACATGGTTAAATTGGCTAGAGTAAGCATGAAATATGGTGAAAAGAGGTAGATGTAGAAAATCATTCAGACAACAGGTGGTAATGCAATGAATCTGATGCCAACCACCGTAAAAGACCAAAGAAGAAGAAGAAGCAGGAAGTAGCTGAGGGCCTGTTGGTAGGGGCATACGGGCTATGCATACGGGGGCATAGATATATAAACACTAGATGCAAGCGGGATTCAACTGCAGCCATCTTACCTCAGACAACTGATATTCTGACGCGCTCTTCGGTAGCTATTGGAAGGGTAGTGATCAATTTAAACAAAAAATACCCTTAACTCAATGAAATATTGATGGGTTTACAAACGGTTTGCTTTATTACAAACCTTATACGTAGGTATGGCATATGATGCTTGTACATGTTGAAGTTGCTGCTTTTGCTTTCGAAAAACAACTTAATTGTGCAACAAAGTTGTGTCCCGCCTTTTTACGCAAGTTATCCAAGCTGAGACAACGATCAAGAGGTTTTGTTGCAACAGGACACCTGACTTATCAATCAATCTACCTTTTGTTTTTAATTATTTTAAAGTTTTTCAGTATACATTCCCAAAAAGCTTTTTTTAATCTTTTAAAAACAAAATTAAAAGTTTTTTTCCCCCCAGTAATTTCATGATCAAAAGAAATTCCATAAATGAGAAAACGATTGTTCAAGAAGAAGTGAAAATACAAAATAATTTGCTGGGTTGGATTTTATTGCTTGTGGGCCAGTTGTGGCTGATGTGATTTGGGTGTTTGATGTTTGTTGTCTACTTATTTGTTTGGGTAAACATTTAGTATTATACTAATATATCATTTATGATGTGGTCTTTACCCCAAAAGACAAAAAAAAAGCCTTTAACATTGAAGCCTCATCTCAAAAATAACTCCTAGTTCCCAGAACAGGTATATATGTATATAAAGGTAACATGACACTGATGTTTATATCTAAAATGAATGAATGAATGAAAAAATAAATAGGCAGTGGCTATCCGTACGGTTGCAGTATCAATATTCCTACTTTCTATCCGTACGCAGCGTCCCTATTTGCCAGTTTAGGTCACGTGATTGGTCAGTCATTGGTCAGTTTAGGTCGCGTGACTAAGACTAAACCTTATCCTAAACCTAACCCTAAAAATTGTTGCGATATTGGGTTATAACCTAAACCTAACTCTCAGACGTGTACTTCGGTAACCGTACCAATAGCACCAGTGGTTGTCTGTACGGCAACCGTACAAATAGACACTTTCTTCTGTCAATATGGGAAAATGACGGGATAATGATACGGGAAGCGGGCCAGCTGTCTGAGGTAAGATGGCCGCCACGTCGCCCCCCCATGTCTAACAGCGCGGGTAAGTCATCGAGTGTTTCTATATATCTATGGGTAGGGGGCAGTGTTGCACTCTGCTGGCCTGGGGCTCCTCCTGTCCTGACGAGGAACGGCGGACAGTACACGGCCTGAAGCAGCGGGTGGAAAGAGTCGATCTGCAGCTTGTGAAACAAAGCGGCTGATTAGGTACTGGGACCATGTTACGGGCCTGTCTCAGAGGGGCCAACGCCACGGCCTGGGTAAGACTCACAAAACCCGCACTACTAGGCTTTAGAGCGGCTGTCATTCAATGACCGCAGCTCAAGGTGCACCATGGTGCACGTAGAAACACACACACACACACACACACACACACGGAGGGTTCGATTCTAACTGCGTGTGTGTGTGTGAGTTTAGACACAGACAGACAGTGTCGGTGGCTAAAGTTAGCTTCCAGGAGCTGAGCGTTATTAGCCCGGTGTTCGCTCTGTAGAAAGCTGTGCTAGAGCTAACGTGCTAACTGTGTCCAGCTATGGAAACACTACGGTGTCATTTCTTCTTCCTCCTCCTCCTCTTCTTCTCCTCTCTCTGTTGTTTAATGGCGACTTGTATCCATTTAGTAGCATTACCGCCTCCTTCTGTTGTGTTTTACTTTTTCATTTTCCAACTAGACTTTCCCCATCGTTTTGTTTACCTTTGTGGCCATATCTGTCAAATTTTAGATGTGAAAATATGGGAAACTTTCTGTAGCCCGCGACGAGCTGTCCCACCACCCAAACCAAGCCCCAGGATCCCTTATATGTTAAAGGCAGTGGCTATCAGTACGTAATACGTGTCAATCGACCGGTGTAGTGAAAAATAATCCTACGCGTGAAAGTCTCCTACAGGCGCATGCGCACTAATGGCGTAGTAATTATTTACACGTATACGTACAATATTTTGTTAACTTAATGCACAAGGCACAAATACAAAAAGGAATCCAAAGACACAAAAGGTCAACTAATAATAAAAAATAAATAATAATAATAATTCCTGAAAATATGTTACGTATCGGCCCGGATATATTTTTTTCCCAATTTCCCTAATGAAAATTTCGCCCATCTGCACGTGTGTTGTGTGTTCACATGACAGGATGTGTGTTACATGTGTCGATAATTCTGCGTCACCGACGCTCAGTCAGTCTAAACATGAGCACATGCTTTATTCATTGAAGTGCAGCTCTGTGATGCAGACACCGTCTTTACATCTGGGTGAATTTCACAATAAAATGCAACCCAACCTAGAATCTACCTGCTGATTTAAAACAATAGTAATGTTTTCCTTTGATGTCTTTCCAGAAGAACTTTGGAAACGGCTCCAGGATCACTCAACAGCACTGCCGGCACTACACAGCCGGTGAACCCAGGTAACGCCCACACTCTGTGTTCAGATCCCCGTATAGATGATGGAGGTGCTTATCTTCCCGTCTTCATCCTAGTGGAGCTGTGAAGGTGCTGGCTACCAGTCTGCTGGCAGTGAGCGGTGGAGTAGGAGGAACCGTCCTCTACGCCAAATGGGACCCCAAGTTCCGAGCGACAGTGGAGAAGAACGTTCCGTACTCAGATCAGCTCTTCAGTCTGGCTTTAGGTCCCGCAGCCAAAGATGCTAACCTTCCCATCAGGAAACAGGTTAGCGCACTTCATTGTGACCTTGATTATGGGCGGGGCTCCTGGAGCAGTTAGGACACACCCACAGTCCCTCTGGACAGGTGGTGGTTTGGGACAAAAGCTGCCTCCAGCCTCAGCCAATTGCAAAATTAAATGATAGTAGCTGCGTTTCAACCAGTAGAGAGCAGTCACTTCTACTGTTTAACAAGTTTCGCCAAAATGAAATACTTTTACTCAAATGTCAAGAATCAATAAACACAACGACTTCATACCAATTACATTTGATTTCAGCACAACAGTGTTTTCGTGCTTTAGTTCTATTTGGAAGACGTCTTTTATCCACCTTGGCCCAGTTGTTCAAAAGGAAATTTCTCTGATTGGATTTTGGATGATGGATTGGATCAATTATTAAAAATGGGTGGTTCAAAACTAAAATCGGATTCTGTGATCAGATTAGATCAATCTTGGATCAAAACCTGAGTTTGTGTTGTTCAAAAGTTTTTAGTAGGATTTGGATTTAGGGTGGATTTCAGGAACAAAAAGTAATTTAAATTAAATCTTAACTGCTCAAATAAATTACATTTATCATGCAGTAGATATAACCATACACTTCGATATATAGACTAGTTCACACTACAGACCAGTAACTGGGAATTCAAATAATACTCTCAAAAGCTGTCAAAATCAAACGATATTCAAAATCATTGTTCAAAAATAGACAAAGGTATCCCCTTACTGCATGTCCAGTCACTTTCTCATTATTTGAGAAGGTCAGAGGTATGTCTTCATTTCAGCTTTGACATCCTCACAGAGACAGACTTTCTGCTATGGAGCAAAATTCCACAGTAGAAGAAAAAGGTTGAAAATGTTTCAAGGTTGGCATTTTAAGTTTAAGTTTGAAGCATATGGAATGTATATTTACTTTTTTCCCTTCTTTTTTGTCTGGCAGATATAGTCAGTGACTGGTCAATAAACATTATATGTGACTGTTTTCTTTTCTTTTCTTCAAAGAAAACATAGTAGCCTTCAGTGTGTGTCTAATTTATTGCACTCATTATCCAGATTTTGTCATCTTAAAAGGTTTGGATGTGGATCAAACTATCTTATTCTATTTTTGTTTTGAACAACTGGTGTAAAATTAAGACTTAATACATGATCCTGGATCGTCAATAAAGAGATTTCAGAATCCGGATAGATTTGATCCAGATTAAATCTTTTGAACAGCTGGGCCCAGGAGATCCATTTACACTTATCCATTTCCCGTACCTAAAAAGACATCGCATTGAGAGTATTTGGGTGAAATGTGTGCTATTCACTGGACTTTTTGAAGCTAATAGCGATAGGAAACACCTGTTGTTTGCTGCTTTCTGACGTAATATTGCATGCGTTGTAGGCGGAGTCAGTTCAGCCTCCCTCCATGATGGAGAAACAAGTGAAGCCGTCGAAAGCCAAGGCGGAGAAAAAGGTGACGGAGGCGTCTGAGGGTCCAGTGAAAGAGTCTAGCCCCGCCCCAGCACACACGGCCCCCAGCATAGAGGGTGAGTGTTCCTCATGGCTCCTGGATTCATTTCTATTCAAACAGAGAAAGCCTTCAGTGAAGCATCACATTTATTCAACTGCGTAAGATTTGTTTCCACACTGTGTCTCATTCAGAGGCTTCAGCAGAGGCCACCCACATCATCTCAGCCATCGGTGAAGTCCCATCAATCCCAGCCACCTGTGACACAGAGGCCACAGCAGTCTCTGGTGAGCTCACAGACCCTAACACAGACATAGGCAACAGGGGGCCAAACAAACTTGTAATTCATGCAGTTGGAAGTTACATGAAGCCCAGCATGACACTGAAAACAACAGCAAAATGCACTTAATGTCAACAAAAGAACACGAAGCCACCACTCAAATACAACAAACATACATAAAAGAACTTCAAAGACACACGAAATTGCACAAAATGACAGAAAAATACACAAAATGACAGAAAAATACACAAAATGACAACAATGGCACACAAAAATATAACAAAAATACACATAATGACTCAAAAAACCCAAAAAAAACAAACAGAAATTGACCATATTTGCAAGAAAATAGACGAAATGAATTAAAACACACAGAATGTCTAAAAACAAAGAAAACCCACACAAAAAGACTACAAAGACAAAACCCTTTGTTTTTTTTTTTTATTATTTTCATCATTATTTTAAATGTTAACATGCATGTAGTCACATTTTTGTGGTCCCTGAAATGATAGAAATCTTTGCCCTAACACACATGGAGCTCTGTGGGATACCAACAGTGTGTGTGTCTGTGTGTTTGTGTAGAGGAGTGCACAGAATGTCACCACCAGGAGCAGGAAAAGCCCGCAGTGATGGTGGATGTAGAACCTTCCACAGCAGAAGAACCTCTGAGAGAACGTCCCGTTGAAGAAGTAACAGCACGACTGGCTCAGCAGGACCAGGAGGAGTTGGACACGCTCGCTTGTAAGCAACACAACATTAACTAACTCTCAGGAAGTCATTTTTACACAATATCAAAACCTACATTAACAGTAAGTAGGGCTGTAACGAAATAGTCAACTCACAATATGATATGCAGTATATAATATCGGACTCAGGATATGAAATACTCACGATTAGATATCACAATTGAGATTAAAGATTCCAATGAAGTGTAACAAATGTGCAACAAATCTTTGATGAAAAATAAAAGTTGGAGACAGTGTATGGGAGCATTTTGCTTCCCAAATAAAGAACAAATGAAAACAAATTTACCAATCTAACTGTTGTAAAGCTTTAGTCTTTATAATTTGGACTTTCCATTCATTAGCTCCTCTTTCAGTACTGCACCAATGTTTATGTCTGTGTGTGATTCAAATATGGCTCGTGTTTGGAGCACGTAGCTTTTCATTTCCTAATCGTCGTCTCAATGGTGTGTGCTCTCACTGTTAGCTTTAAGTAGCACTTCTGTAGTTATCTCTACTTACTCAGCCTAGGGCTGGGCAAAAAATCGATTAATCAAATTTGTAGATCAAAACAATTTTTTTTTTTTTTTTTTTTGCAAAACAGTTTTTTGTGACTTTTTTACGTTCCGTCCCTGTGGGTTATCGTAGCGCGATGTGAGCCAGCCCCTTCTTTGTTTGTGTTTACCCTTTGAGTAGGCTATATGTGTGCCACAGGCATGTTTAGTTTTTTATTCGTACTATGCTGAGATGCTAAGGGAAGAGTTTATTATATTTTTAATTGTAATATTATATGTTATAGAATATGTAGTTATCTGATTTCCTAATCGAAAAACTTAAGCTACTGTGAAGTCGCTGTTGCACTTTTGCTTAAACCTTAGTTAAAGCTTGAAATTGTTGAATGACAGAGCCTCATTTACTTTTAACTCTGGGGGACAATCACAGCAATAAAGTTGCACTTTTGACAATATATCTGATGTCTGCAGTCATTTTTAAGTGCATTGAAGAAATAAAAATTAAAAATCAAATCAAAACTTGAATTTTTCTTTAAATAATCTGAGATTTTTAGTTGGGCAAAATCGCCCAGCCCTATCTCAGCCTTCTCCATGCATTCTTTTACTTTAGCGAAACGTGTGTTGCTGTGTAGGGATCTGTGTGTGGACATAGGGGGATGCATGTTTACGTGACAGAAACATAAATCATAACTGAAAGTTCGTTTTTCACTATTTTAATAGTGCTTTGTCTCAAACTCTGCTTAGAAGAAGCTTTAGTGCTGAGATGTGTTGAAATACGGACACTTCATGGACACGTTGGTTCGTTTCAAGGCGAGCGCGCGTTAACCAAGACGTTTGCTCGTTCGCTGTTTCATAATTGCACACAACCATAGAGTTGAGGGAGCATCAGTAGCATGTACGCTACTACGGCAAGCAAGAGGGACAAATGTCATTGGGCCACTTAAACTTTGTTTCCTGGAACCTTTTGAATTTTATTTCATCATTTTTTTTTAATATCGTGAAACCAAGTCATTTTAAAATTGTAAGTAGTAAATGATAGATATTTGTGTATAGATATTACACAATCTTTAATAAAATATCTTTTTGAGGAACAAGTCATTTAAAATGAGCTTCAGAAACCTGAAAGAACCTGAGGACAGTCACAGATAGTTGGTTCTTGGTTACATTTTTAGCTGTGAGTGGTGTTTCCATCTCAGATAACCTTTTGTCTTGTTCAGCGTTATCAACGAGCCTGGACGACTCGCTGGCTAACTCGGCTAAAGCTACGCTGCAGGCCATCGGAGCGCAAGAGGCCGCCCTGCAGGCCATCGCACAGCACACGCTGAGACTGAGAGAGGCCATGGAGGCAGAGGTAGGCCACGCACCACACTTTGAAGATCAGCCTGAATAAGAGCAAAGATAAGTGTGCATGTCACTACTGCTAGGTTATAGTTTAAATATCTAGTCTCAGTGATGCAGCAGTCATATCGTACATGCCAACATGTTAGTAGTTATTAATAATATTCAGTATTTGATTTGACATGATTCAGGTTTCGTCTCAGGAGAAGTCAGCGCAGTGGAAAGAGCTGGAAGAAGCTCTTACTCATAGATTGTCTGCAGTGGATGATGCTGGAAGTGCTCTGCAGAAAGCCAAGTAACTCGCGCACACACACTCACAGGTTGTGTGTTAATTTCTGACAGGTCCACCTTTAAACAAACCGACAGCCAATGAGGAGCAGCTAAAAAGACGTGCACGCACGAGCAGAGAAAATTATTCCAAGAGTTATATCTAAGGATGCACCGATCGATCGGTGCCGATTTCCCTGATTTATTTATTTTATTTTTTTTGGTGCTTTTGTAGTATTTCCTCTGTTGATTAGCTTGTGTTTGTTTATTAGGATCCTAGTAGCTTAAGCTATAAGCTATTCCTCCTGGGATCCACAAATTACACAATGACAATACAATTTATACAATGAAAATATTAATCACAAAACACTCTTAACAACTACAACTCAAACAAAAATAATAACAGACATAAATGTATAATTAGAATTAGTGTTTGGCACTAAATCTTCCTAATAAATATCTCTTTAGGTATTTTTCTGAATTATAAAGATGATGTTGTTTAATGCCACTTGTTACTGAATTCCAATCATGCTTAGCTCTGTATGTTACTGAGCGCTGTACTAAAGATGTTCTTACTTTGGGTAATTAAAACAACCACCCACTGCATGTCTAGTTAAATAGTGATGTTTCTGTACTGAAGGAAAGCTTTTGGTGGAAATGAAAAGGAGTTTTAGTTGTTATAATCTTCCACGTGTGTGTTCCAGTGAGAGCCTGGACAGTTTAAAGGCCATTATCGAACGTTCCAAAGGTCTGAAGGTTCCTGCAGCTCGCCCTCTGATTCTAGCTGCTGAGGAGAACCTCCACAACATGGCTGTAGACCTGGACAAAGCGGTCACACAGGTAGACGTCCCTTAGCATGGACGCTGGCGGCTGCATTCAAAGCTAACCTGACACTATGTCTTTGAAGGTCCAAACTGCAGAGTCCGAGGCCAAGATCGTCTCCCAGTACAGTGAACTGGTCAATGAGGCCAAGCAACAGTTCCAGAGGGAAGTGACCAGCCTGACTCCTGACATCCAGGCCAACTGGAAGGGCCTCAGTAAGAACACACACACCTCTCAACTAATGCTGTGCGATATGGAGAAAAATCACCATATAGGTAGATTTATATACTGATGATTTACATCCCAATATAGTATTGTTTCATTAAAATTACATGAAATAAATTAAAAATGTCATTCATTATATATTTTTTTATATAAAAAATAAAAAAAATCTCAAAATAAATGGTAGTTCACCTTTAAGAATCTTTTCAATGAAGGAATATTCGCGATTTCTAAATTTGTATGTGGAAATGCCACCAGGGGGCGCAAAAACCAACTAATGGTCACTGCTATGTTTAAAACCTGTGAGATCGCTTGTTTTAACCCTTTACGGGATTATCAGTACCAGCTCTCTATGTAACAGGCAAGAGCCCAGAGTTACGGGTATTAACCTGATATACTATTGTAGGGTAATTAAGCTGGTATAATTGAGGAAGTTTACGATCTTAAGGTGTGATGGGCATCTCAGCCCACCTAGAGGACTAGAGGAGTACTGATCTTTTCTTGACAAACCGTACCTGTAGTGAATTTTACATTACAAAGATCATATATAATAGTAGAGGTTTTGTTTATATTGTTTAAAAGTTCTTCTAGAGCAACAGGAGATAAATTGACGCTTCTATTTGTGAGACACGTTGGCAGATATTTTGCTATGAAGTCATATTGGCTTTAGTGACGCAGTTTGTAACTGTTTTTGCGGTTTTGAATGGAATGAGACGGAGTCAAGTTTTAGGGTTGCTGCCTGGTCAGATGCGGACACGGGGTTTATTTGGGCAAAGGGTTTTGGAAGCGGACCAGCCTGGGATTCAGAGGTTAGGGTTAGTGTCCCAATGAATCCGTAGTTGTTCTGTGCTCTCAGGGTTTTGTAGGTTGCTGATAGTGTTAGTCATAACAATGACAGAGCCTCTGAGAAGACACCTTGGTAAATGCTATCAGTATGATCAGGAGAGATTCTGTAATCACATATCAGTTACCAGAATAAGTGATGGTTCCGGTGGCTCCCAGGGACCCAATCTGGTTTAAAAAAAAAAAAAGCACTGTTTCACCTCTGCACACCATAGTATAGATTTTCTGCATCTTAGTCGTGCTAAACTTAACACTTAACGAGCATGGCTAGGCTGGTGTTAAATGATGTAGAAGTAGGTTGGATCTGACTAGTGGTGCAACGGATCATCATTGTTCTGTGATTCACACGGATCTCTGTCCATGGTTCGGCACGCACGTGGTCCGTGGATTGGTTGATGGGGGAAAAAAAAAAGTTTTATAATGATCCACGCATCATTAGGTGTGTGTGTGTGTGTGTGTGTGTGTGTGTGTGTGTGTGTGTGTGTGTGTGTGTGTGTGTGTGTGTGTGTGTGTGTGTGTGTGTGTGTGTGTGTGTGTGTGTGTGTGTGTGTGTGTGTGTGTGTGTGTGTGTGTGTGTGTGTGTGTGTGTGTGTGTGTGTGTGCGCGTAAGAGACACACACAGGGAGGTAGAGAGAGAGAAAGGAACAGCTGTGTGTGTGTAATTAGTCCCTGTGAATGTCGTCATGTTTATGCCTCCATCCATCCATGTCTTTTAAAGCTTTTATTAAATAAATATTAGCTCTAGTCCGGATGGCCATCCTTGACTATTGTAAGAATTTGAAATTTTAAACTCAGATGTGCTTTATTTTACTTCTTTCATTCTTTTTTGATGATGTGGGCATAGGCTAGTTTTTAATTCACTCTCCATGTTTAAAAAAAGAAGGTGTCATGCCTTATATTGCACTTTAATTTGTTTTTATATGATTCAAAATTGTATTTAAGCATTGGATTGACACCTCAAATTAAATGTTGTTTGTATTTAATAAATGGGGAGCAAAGTTATTTGTCTTTTTTTTTTTTTCCTCTGCTGATCCGAAAAATGATCCGTTCTGTGACTCAAAACCGTGATATGATCCGAACCGTGAGTTTTTTGATTCGTTGCACCACTACATCTGACGCAGCCCATCTCAGTGGTTGACAGTAGCAGGTTAGTAGTAGATTAGCCTGCTTCATGATATTTTAGCAACAATGTTGGACCAAAACCACACACATTAAATTAGCGATATAAACAATTGAAGGTTATATCGTACAGTAGATGTTTTTATATTGCACTACGATATACAGTATATCGTTATGTCGCACAGCTTTACTCTCAGCTGTGTAGACGAAAGGCTGGTGTCGTCACTCTGTGTGTTTGTGGTCCAGCTGGTAAACTGTCAGCAGACGACCTGAATGCGCTGATTGCTCACGCTCACCGTCGCATCGACCAGCTGAACCGAGAGCTGGCTGAGCAGAGAGTCAGGGAGCAGATCCACATCGATGCAGCTCTGGATCAGCAGAAGCTGGAGGACCAGAGAGCTCTGGAGAAGGCCGTGAATACGTCCCTGCAGCATGTCAGAGAGGAGGCCCGGCTGGAGCAGGAGAGGAAGGTGTGCACGTTCTCCTGAATTTACCCCACAACTCTTAGCACTTTAGCCACATGTGCCAAAATCAATGTCCGGGGACTGAAACTGGGCCTTTAGAGCAGGAGTGTCAAACTCACTGCAGTTCAAGGGTCAAATAATTAGCAGTTTGATTTCTAGTGGACCACAGGTTTTACGTTGGAAAATGGGTAATTTCAACATTATTGTGCCCTAGCTTGCACTTCTACGTATACAGTACATAAAATACAAAAATAGGAAATTTAAAGTTTCGGTTTCTCAGATTTTGTGACCAATTATAATTTCATTAAGGGAACTAATATGTCATAATTTGAGGAAAATTGAAGAATTTTCTGTTTTTTTCAACAGTTTCACATTAGAAATGACTGCAGTTATGTTATATAAACACTGGGAAAACTTTGAACACCTGCAAATATTGTTGTTTCATTTACACAATGATTCAAGTTCTCTTTCTAATTTTTACTTTCTCCTGCGGGCCGAATTGGATGCTCCAAAGGGCCGTATTTGGCCCTCGGGCTTTGATTGAGACGCATGCTTTAAAGCAGTGGTTCCCAACCAGGGGTATGTGTACCCCTAGGAGTACTTGAACACATTGTAGGGGGTACTTGGAAACATTGATGAATCTATTTCCAACATGCTGAGTAATTTTTAAGCCTATTTCCGACACTGTACATGATCATCCAGCAGCTTTTCCGCCTGTTGACATTAAACTGCATTAATGAAATACCAATATTGTGGCCTTAATATCCTACTAAATTGTTACTAACATGTTATGCACATTATTAAAAATTGAGGTAAATATATTCTCTACTATACAATTGTTGTAATGCACAAAATTGATATTTAATGTGTTAAATATGCAGATTGACATTTTCAAGCTATTAACCTGTAAATAAAACAAGAAAGGTTACTAAATTAGAGTGACGAAGGGGTTCTCCTAATCTGAAGGAGGCCTTGGGGGTACATGAGACAGAAAAGATTGGGAAACACTGCTTTAGAGCATCCAATTCAACCCGCACGAGAAGGTAAAAATCAGAGATTAATCATTGTCTAAATTACCATAAAATTCAGTTGTGGGTCTCACAGTTCATCCATGCTTATATCACATGAAATACTTTTTTTTTTTTTTTTTTTTTTTTTTTTAATCACAAAATGTGGATTTTTTTTTTTTTTTTTTTTTTTTTGTCTTCTCACAAACAATTCCACAGAGTTTCCCTAAAGAAATATGTTCACATGTACACAATATAAAAAAATGCACTATTTTACCTATGCAAGAATAAACCATGCATTGCTGTTAAGGAAAAAAAAGATTGCACCGCATGTGCCGTTAACCTTTGATAACATATGCAGACATGGCAACATAAATGGATAAATACATTTATTTTAATTAATTTATCTATTTTTTTTTTTTTAATTATCATTAATTTATTTATTTCTTAAAACTTAAACAAAAATTGGTCTCAAAATCAAGGAATTTAAAAGTGAACATCCTGCAGTTACCAAATCGCTCATTTATTGCTTGGATGGAGATATTATTTACATGTGGAAGTACAAACCAGGGCACAATAATGTTGAATAATATTGTTTTTTTTTTTTCTGCAGTCAAAAATACTCAGCAGTGAAAATGAGTTTGACACTCCTGCTTTAGACACTCCAATTCGGCCCGCAGGAGAAAGTAAAAAGAAAAAAGACAAAAACATGAAGAATCAATGTGTAAAATCTAAATGATCAACTAATTCGATTGTAAATATCGCTGTACCTCAAAATACACGAATTCAATGAAACTTTACAAACTTTTATTCTTTGCAAGAAAAAGCAGTGGTTACTTGTTTGTAAGCTATCTGTGTTGTTCACTCGTGTGCGTTTCCTTTCATCCGAAGCTGGCTGAGTTACGGGAGGTGATGGAGGCTGAGATGAGGACTCAGCTGAGACGTCAGGCGGCTGCTCACACCGACCATGTCCAAGACGTCCTCAAAGTCCAGGAACAGGAGCTGAAAGCTGAGGCTGAACAGGTGCTGCCTTCATAAACACAATAGCACGCTCACAATGTTCCCTCAGGCATGGGTTTTCAACTTTGGAAGGGGGACCCCGTTTTGGGTCAGGAGACACTGGGAAGAGGTTGTCAGATGCCTTCAGGGAACTAAGAATTATTTATTTATTTTTGTTTTACAATTTGAGCTCATTTTTGCTTATTTTTATCCTTTTTTGCAACTACACCAAACTTGCCATATTTGAACCTATTTTCATCATGTTGTCTTGCCATATTTTTAATAGTAATAATAATAATAATATATAATTTTATTTAAAAACGCCTTTAAAAACAGTATAATACAAAGAAGAGAAAAGAAAAACGGTTAATGTTGCGTAAGTGGAAGTATGCAGATGGACACGGTGGAGCTGTCAATGGGTGAGGGAGGAAGAGTTAGTTATGGAGAGGATGAGGAGGAGTTCTGTCTTATTGCAATTCATTATATGCTCTTATGAATGCATTTTAGTACATTATTCTGATTTTTGCCACTTCTCCATCAAATTTCAGTGCCTATTCTGCACATTTTTTCCACTTTCAAGACATTTTTGGCACTTATAAATACTTTTCCACCTAATGTTGCCATGTAGACCCATTATTGTCACTTTTAACCTATTTTCAACATGTTTCATGCTTATTTTTTGACACTTTAACCACATTCACGATTTGTCATGCCCATTATTGGCCGGTTCAGTTCCAGGTTTCACTCGTGTCTTTTAGTCGAGTGCAGAATAAATGTATTTGGTCACTTGTATCATGCTGATGTGTGTGTTGCAGGTTCTGAGCAGTAAAATGCTGGAGCAGGAGACTCGTTACCGTCAGCTGGGACAGGAGCAGGTGGACAACTTCACTCTGGACATGAACGCTGCCTACGCACGGTTGAAGGGGATGGAGGAAGCCATCGACAGTAAGAGACACACACACACGCCCTCCTTTAGTGTCAGTCTGTGAAGCATCATAACAGGCGTGAAAGTGATGGAGATGCCTCTCTTTTTTTGCACTCACATGTAACAAAGTGGCTGCAGTCTGTAAACATATCCTTGAACTACAGCAAACAAGTCTAAATGTGATTTTTTTTTTTTCTTCATTATTTCACCCCTGAAACAATAACTGCAGCCATCTGTGAGTAAAGCTGTGACCGTTAAGACCTGCCTGTCACGTGCTAAAATAATACACAAAAAACCACCACCGCCATCAGCTCCAGCATGTGCCTGCGTGTGTGTGGTTAATTTGTTTGCACCCAATATTTTGCGCGTTGTGCCAAAGAAACTCGTTAAATATTCATTGGCGGAAAACACATTCGTTGAAGTTGCCTGTTTCATAGCAAGCATATTTTGAACATTTAACACATCACATTTAGCGTGATCAACAGGCGCTGACCTTCCCACTTTGCATCATTTCTTAACATTTAGCTTTACACTTGGTGAGCGATTAAGTTAGTCTAGCGCCCCTAGTGGCCAAAAGTTACGCAGTGTGCCTTTAAGATTTCACTTTTTAATTTAGATTTAAGTCTTCCATTTAAATTTAACATTTATATTCAACATTTACATTTAAAATTACCATATATATGAATCTTTAATTTAAATCTAACATTTAAATTTAAATTTAGCATTTAAATTTCACTTTTAGATTTAAATTTAACATTTACATTTAGATTTAAATTTAACATTTACATTTAGATTTCACCTTTACATTAAGATTTATTTTTCATGTGCACACACTTTTTGCAATATGTCACATGCTGTTTTACATGAATTCGTCACACCATACGTGTGGTGCTTGATGTGAGCTGTGACGTGCTGCGTGTGCTGTTACTGCAGGTCATGTGGTGGCGGAGGAGGAGGCCCGTAGAGCCCACCAGCTGTGGCTGTCTGTGGAGGCGCTCACGTACAGTCTGAAGAGCGCAGACGTGGACACGCCCACTGTGCCTCTGGAGAGCAGCGCCAAAGCCGTACGAGAGAACTGCCACGACGACTTCGCCGTGGCTCTGATGTCAGCTCTGCCAGAGGAGTCGCTGCAGCGTGGCGTTTACAGCGAGGCCGCCCTTCGAGCTCGTTTCAACTCACTGCGATCGTTGGCTCGTCGAGTTGCACTCGTCGACGAGTCCCACAACTCCCTCTACCAGTACTTCCTGTCCTACGTGCAAGCGGCACTGCTGTTTGAGCGTAAACAGGAAGTTCCTCCTACACAGCTGAGCAGTGACGACTTAGACCCTTTCAAGCTTCTGTCGTATGCTAGCTACTGCCTGGAGCACGGAGACCTGGAGCTAGCAGCTAAACTGGTGAACCAGCTGAGGGGCGAGGCCAGGAGAGTGGTGGAGGACTGGCTGACTGAAGCTAGACTCACACTGGAAACAAGGCAGGTTGTGGGGTTGCTCTCTGCGTACGCCAACGCTGTGGGCCTGGGAACCACCCAGGCTCCGTAGGATAAGCTCCGCCCACTAAACATGTGCTCACTCATTACCTTTTCAAACGTTAACCAAGGAACGAATGCTAGCTGTGTAGCTCATGTATATGTTTTCAAGCACTTAAGTTGTTGGAGTCAATGAAGACAAAGTTATTTATCTCCGTCACTCACAGGCACAGGAAGTTCTTATTGAAGTCGCTCATGTTGGATTTCTGTGAATATTGTTGAATAAACCACAGTTAACAATCAT
Source organism: Gouania willdenowi (assembly GCF_900634775.1). NCBI lineage: Eukaryota > Metazoa > Chordata > Actinopteri > Blenniiformes > Gobiesocidae > Gouania > Gouania willdenowi. Next base: position 15,473,678 of record NC_041053.1, read on the forward strand.
CTGTGCTGCCTTATTTCATCCAACAGAACACATCCATTAGTTCACTGGGGCTTTCATTCCCATTATTGACGTCCGGATTTGAATAGAAACATATTTTCTGATATTAACTATTATAAATTACATTTTCAATTATTGTTGATTATCTATCTTCATTTAGCATCAGTCAGCTGCTGAAATATTTGACTTCACTACACCTTGTTAGCGCCCAACATGTAACAGCCCAAATTGTTCAAAAAAATGTTTTTATAAAACCTGAAATGTAATAACTGCCTAAAAACGTTTTTGCCTATATATGTATAAGTGAAGAAAAAAAAAAGTTACCAAAATGTCTTTAATTTATATATACAGTATATATATATATTTATTTTACAGGTTGGACTCGAATTTAAAAAAAAATTTAATTAGAATGAAAACCTTTAACAAGTGTGCTTGTTTCCATCACTGAGTGCAACATAATGTACAATATGAATAAAGAACATTATGAATGCATTGTTTACAAAGTACAAACTTATTTTTAAGGAAGCTGTTGCTCGTCCCAGTCTAGGCCGTTCCAGGACGATACATAAAAACATTATTTAATAAAACTTGGTCTCCAAAAACCACCAACAACGGGTTACAATAAATAACACAAATGTATTGTTAAGAAGAGGCCTGGCCAGCAGGTGTAAAACTATAAGAATATACTAAGAAACGGAAAAATTCACAAAAACGCAGGAAATCAGACTATGTATAAGAAGAGAAATAAAGTGCACTATATATACTATACAGGTGACAAGCTTAACCAATATAATAATCACTACTTCACAAATGGAAATAACAAATGCACAAACGGATCCGGAGATAGAGTTTTCTAATCGGATCAAAATCAATGCTTATGCTGCCTCAGGTTGGTGAACACCGGACTGACAGCAGCGCTGCCTTTTGAATGTGGTGACGTCATCATCAACCAATCCGGTGTCACGGTCTGAGTTTACCTCCTTACTGAGATTATAACCCTAACCCTAACATAATCCAATAAACAAACAAAACACGTGTTCGTTCACTTTGAAAACAAAAATGAACAAAAAATTAAATTGTCGGTGGTGCGCATGCGCATATATATTCGCACATACAATCTCAGTACGACGTGAACTCATGCTTTTCACTATGTTTTTGTTTTTGTATTATAATAAAAACATCACTTAGTACAGAACATTCCAGAGAAGTGGAAACTGAACGCCGCAAAATAGTGCGGACTTTTTGTACGGTAAAGGTATGCCTAATCTATCTGACATTCCAATATATTATAAATGCAACGCTCAGACTGCAGTCATTCACTTAAACCGGCTTTCAACGAACACGTTTCATTTAATATTTGCGCTTTTATTTGCAATGGACAAGGATTCGCAAAAAAAAAAAGTGCCTGGCATAATCTATGGTTTGCTGAATGTGTGAATAAAATGGATTTATTAGTGTTGTTTTTTTTAATACATCTCTTTGCCGTTTATACTGTATTCATATTATACTTTAATAAAGTATTTTCTGATTAAGTGAAACAGCACTGATCAGCCGATTCATGTTTACAAAATGTGACTATAACCTGGGTCACTGTTGAAACGTCAGGCAAGACCGGAATTTTCAGCTCGTGTGCAGCATTAGCTTTAGCAGCATTAGCTTTAGCAGCTAACTCTGTCTTTCTGCCTTGGAGACTGATGCCACGTTTGGGCAAAAAATCTTTTAAGGAATCAACGCTCCGACGGCAAAATTAATCAAAATTTCTGTCATACTCGCTTTCTACACTGTCAGCCATGGCCAAGGCTTATATTTGTGGCATGAAATAACCAGAGCAACTGATGAAGCTGATTAATTTAGTTTGAAATAGTCGACTGTCCACTACAATCATTTATCCACTGACTTTGTTCATTTGACACTCATGGAGTTATTCATTTTGGCTCTGAACCCTGTCATCTTGTGCAGTGTGGATTGGAGACACTGTCTGCTTGGACTACGACCGTTGTCCATGCTAGCTGCTACATGTTTAGGATTGAGGTGGTAGCGGTGATCGGCAAACTTATTCTTGCATAATTTGCAATTTTGTTTTCCATCCTGTGTTTTTTTAAACCAAAATTAACGCCCATGAAGCACGTGGTCTGTGCATCAGTATAGGCACTTTTTTAGTACATTATTTTAATGTAATTAATTAATCGCAATTCAAAGTCGGAACTATATATATATATATATATATATATATATATATATATATATAAAGATACAGACCCTTTCCAAAAAATTATAATATCATGGAGAAGTTGTTTAATTTCCATAATTCCATTCAAAAAGTTAAAATTTCATAGATTATAAATTTAGGGCCCACAATTTAAATGATTTCAAGTATTTATTTGTATATTTTTACATAATTCGGGCTTCCAGCTCATAAAACCCATGAAAACAGGAATTAAAAAAATTAGAATACAGCCCAAATTCTGCAGGACATGAATGTCACACACTAATCATCTACTAAACTCAAAGCACCTGCACAGGTTTCCCCAGGTGTCATTAAATTGCTTCACTTTGGTTCAGTTGTCTCAGTTTGGTTCAATATGGGGAAGACTGCAGACTTAACAACTGGCCAGAAGCCCATCATTGATACCCTCCATAGGATGGGTAAGCCACAAAAGTTCAGAGCTAAGGAGGCTGGCTGTTCACAGAGTGTTGTGTCCAAGCAATCAATGGAAAGTCTAGTGGAAGGGCGAATTGTGGCTGGAGAAGATGCACCAGCAGAAGACATGACCGTGGGCTTCAGAGGATTATCAAACGAGGAAGATTCAAGAATCTGTTGCATGGGTTCCTCGGGTCAAGCCACTTCTGAGCCTGAGCCAACATAGGAAGTGTCTCAACTGGGCCAAGGAGAAGAAGGACTGGACTGTTGGCCAGTGGTCCAAGGTCCTCTTTTCCAATGAAAGTAAAGTGTCTTTCATTTGGGAATCACGGTCCAAAGGGTTTGGAGGAAGACTGGTGAGGAACAGGACCCAAGCTGCTTGAGGTCCAGTGTGAAATATCCACAGTCAGTCATGATTTGGGGTGCAATGTCCGGTGCAGGTGTTGGTAAACTCTGTTTTCTTAAATCCAAGGTCACTGCAACAGTCTACCAGGATGTTTTGAAGGACTTCATGATTCCTTCTGCTAAGGATCTGTATGGAGATGCAGATTTCATCTTCCAGTAGGACCTGGAAGCACCACCAGATGCACCAAAACCTGGTTTGACGCCCATGCCATCACAGTGCTTGACTGGCCAGCCAACCCTGCTGGACCTAAACCCTATTGAGAATCTATTTGGTATTATCAAGAGGAAAATGAGGGGCACCAGACCCAAAAACAAAAAAGAGCTGACTGCATGCATCACTAAAATCTGGGCTTCCATAACTCCCAGGCAATGCCACAGGCTGATTGCCTCAATGCCACGATGCATTGAGGCAGTGATTAAGGCAATGGGATTCCCAACTAAGTTCTGAAGATTTGATGTGATCCTAATTTCTTTCTTTTTTGTCTTCAAAAACTGAGAAGTAAATGGTGATTTCTTCACAGTATTCTAATTTTTTGAATTCCTGTTTTTGTGGGTTTTATGAGCTGGAAGCCCACATTATGTAAAAATAAACAAACACTTAATCGTTGAAATTGTGGGCCCTGAATCTATAATCTATGACAGTTTAATTTATTGAATGGAATTAAGGAAATTAAACAACTTTTCCATTATATTCTAATTTTTTGGAAAGGGTCTGTATATATATATACATATTTATAAGTTAATGTATATCATACAATCACTGGATTGAACCAAGAGATGAATTGATATGAATCAAGAGATGTTCAGGAAGTTGGACATACTGGGCACTTTTATAGATGTATTTGGTTACGGTTTTTTAAGAACTTAACAGAATCAGAATCTATACTACTATATACATGGAAGCAATAAGCTCTTTAATCCATTAATCATTGAGTCACTCTATGATGTAATAAAATTATTACACTATTACGGGAAAAATGTTTTGACTTCCCATAAAGTCATAACGAACAAAATTATTTCATGTTTTGGGATCTTATTACATTAACGACCAGTTATTACATTTTGGGTTTGATTTTATTTTTTGTTGTAGTTCAGGTCTTTGTTAGTACATTCTATACTCTGACAGACTCCTTCAATATTGTAAAGTCATTAAAATTTCCAAATCGGAAGGACTTGTGCCGTTTTTATCACAATTACACATTAAATGGGAATAATTAATCTTTGAAAATTTAAGAATCAATTCATAAGAGAATAAAATTGTTGGAATGTTTATGTTTCCAGCGTATGTGCTATTCCTGGGTTAGTGATACCACAGTGACACACACAGAGAGTCAGAAACCATTCATCTTTATTCTTATTAACAGTGTGAGGTAGCATGAACTCATCTGTGTTTGGATATGAGTGTGAATTTATGCACAGATCAAAGCGCGTTAACACTAAAACATCATCCGTATGGTACTAAAGTCTTACTCATGGCACGGTGCATTTTTTGGAAAATCCTTTGAATTTACAAAAATGCAATTCAGTTACTGTATGTTAGAGTTCTTTAAATCCTGGGTAGAAAGTGAGTGGTGGTCATGGTGGGTGTGACCCGGTTCCCTCGCTTGGCTTTGCCCACTTTACTGAGGCCGATGTACATGCCAGGGTGAGCAGCCGATTCGTAGGCGTTGTAGTTGTTGGCCAGAAGTTTCTCCTTGAATCTGCATTGGTCGCTGTAGTGGCCCTGAGGAGAGAACATGCAAATTCTGCTCTGAACATCCAGGTGACATCAGTCCAATGATTGATTGATCAATAAAAGTAACAATAGGTTGTAAAAGTGGTGGAAAGGGTTTATACGGTTTCGAAAAAGCCTTGAAAGTGGAAAAAAATGTGCAGAAAAGGCATTGAAACTTGACAGAGAAGTGGCAGAAATGAGAGTAATGTTGCAAAAATGCATTATAAGGATTACAAATATGGCAAGAAAAAGTGATGAAAACAGGTTTAAATATGGCAGATTTGGTGTTGTTGCAAAAAAAGAGTAAAAATAAGCAAAATTGGGCTCAAAATTGTTAAAAAATATTCTTAGTTTCTTGAAGGCATCTGGCAACCCCCTCCCAGTGTCTCATGACCATAAATGGGATCAGATAAATTAATGTGGTTATCGCAGATTCATAGAATAATGGACCATTATTTTGCTGTGTTTATGGAATGTCGACAAAGTATAATTGTGCTTTGAACGGGGTTCCATTGAACGTTGTTTTGGGCTGGAGCCTTGCTACTCCCGTGAAATCTCATCCTGCGAGACTTCGGCGCAGGAAGATGGATGCCCAGAACCTCCTTGTAACACTCCATAGTCTTTTGTTGTTTACCTTCTAATGTGGCAGTAATAATTTTTTAAGTATAACGCTAACAAATGTCCGGGTCTCCTCTTCTGTCCCCACGTACCGTGTCATGTTTACTTGGAGAGAAAAGGTCATGTGACCATGGTACATCACATCCTGTGACGTGTATTTGCAAAAAAAGAGTTTCCATTGCACTTTTGTGACACATTTCAATATCAAAATGTCTGAAAAACCTCATCAAAGCGTAAAAACTTTTTTGCGATATTTGAGGGGTTTTTTTAAATCCTGGTGTTTCCATTACCAGTTTTTACCAGTTGCGCTATTTAGATTTTGCACATTTCCAAGTGTAATGGAAATGCAGCTTCTGGTACCTTTATTTTAGGGGTCGGGAGGAGGGTGAGTCTAAAGGAGAAGAATCAGGCTGCTCTTACCGAGCCGTACAGTTTCCCTCGGTCACTCATTGCGATGAAGAGTCCGCTCCGAAGCCCAAACAGAGTCACGACTCCTCTCTCCACTGGAGACATTTCCAGAAGGGCTGAAAGTGACATGAAGGACAGTCACACACATCACAAGTGGAATATTAACTCAGTGGCTGCCAGCCATTTTCAGAACAGCTACCCCAATGGTTGTCAGAAATTTTAGAGCATTTTGACTGATATTTGAAGAACCACAGAATATTTTATACTATAACTATGTAAAATCTGAGACCAGATTCGGAAAGAATAGACTCGCTACTCTCTTTTTGTTTCTAGCTTGTTTCGTTCTTCCATAATCATCAGTTGAATATAGGTGTAATGGCCATTTTTTGGCGGCTATATACAAGTGTGGGTCTTAAATGAGCGTGTCAGACTATATACTGTATGTGATGCCACTTCCTAGACAAGGGTTTGTTGCTTGACGGGGTGGAGCTCAAACGGTTTCTGACTGCAACACCAGAAATACCACGAACACTGTTTGATTCTATACCAAGAGCAGAGGTCGAGGTGAACTGATGGTTTGATGGACACATTGGTTCGGAATCAATTAAGCATAAAATAAAGAGAAAATAAGCATATATCAAGAAGTAGTACGTGATTTATGTCAACCGGACAGTGAAAGGTGTACACGGTGGGTGCGTCAGCCACTCAGCCCTTTAAAACCCATCAAGGTAGCCAAGTAGTGGATTTGGCTATTACAATAGGTAAGTTTCACACAAAACGCCAGTTTCTAAGCAAAAAGCTGAGAAAGCAGCCTTTTTCTCACTGACTTTGAGGCAATTTTTTTTTTGCTTCAGTAACACCTCAAACATCTGAACTTTGGTTTCCTTCTATAAAACTACAAAAACAACACTGAGACCGGGCTTTTGATGGCAAAATTATTATTTTGCTGTCTGGGTCAGAGTTGTACCGTTTGTTGGCCTTCCTGCAAGTCTCAGTCTCCACACACGCAAATTCTTCCTCCTCCCCAACATGACGAGTCGACCCGTTTTGCTCGGTTTGTTGATCATTTTCTCTCACGAACGCAACACCCTCAATAGTCAACTTAGGTTCACATATCTTCTGCTCGAGTGTGCACTGCTTGGAGATGCTGGGAGCTATTTTCTCCATCGTCCCTGGTTTCTCTCTCACTGGTCATGGTGACCATCATGGATAATCTCTCATCCAAAGGTGCACTGATGCCACCTACATGGCACCAGTTGGTCACTACATCATAGTACAAGGTTGATATTTATGTGAAAGCTTTGTCACACTGTCTCCAAGCAATAACCGTTGAAAAACACAATTGACGTACATATACGTCAATGGCAGTGAGTAGTTGGATTTGAAATGACGTATATGTATGTCAATGGCAGTGAGTGAGTTAAGAGAACATGCACATCAAATATTCAGAAAAACTGGATTCTGTCAGTCCACGCTGGTCTAAAGACCTGCTGGACAAAGAGCTGTAGATCCCTCAGATCACTAAAGCTGGAGGAGGTCCCTCACATACTGGTTATCGGACTGGTGTATTTGTGGAACTTCTAGCAGCATCTGAAAGCTGTTGTAGATAATGTTTGTTCCTGGATTTTGAAGACCGAAATCTGGGCACTTTGGAGACACAAGCCCTCAAATACATGACTTTGGTACTTTTTAAAAATCCCCAATTAATAATGTATCGACACCAATGCAATTTATGGTTTTGAAGCCACCACAGACACAGACAGCAGAGCATGGCCAAAGTGTATCAGCGTACATTTAGCAGATGGGCTTAACAAGATGACCAACAAAAGAAAGTGTTGGTGATGAGTTTCATTCCCTGTATTCTCCTAGAATTTGCTGGAGCCAGAAGAACAGAGGTTTTTTCCAGTGTCAGTTGATATTAAATGAGATCTGAAATATTTAACTTGGATACATCTGCTGAAAACACTTCTAATGAGTCAATCCAGGTAATACATGTGGAAACACTTTACTTGAAGTTTAATACATAAAAGCTGGCATTGCATTGTCATTATTATGACAGGACACCTGTCATTAGCATGAATAAGGCATCATCAAGGCTGTCATTAAGTGTCGTTTGTTAGCCTAACTGCTAACCCTAAAATTAACCCTAACTTGACCCCTACTTAACCCCACTAGATGCCTTCACTTAACCCAAAAAATGCCAACATAGCTCTAAAGGTGTCATAATTTAGCGAACAACACTTAATGACAGCCTTCATGACACCTCATTCATGCTAATGACAGGTAATGACAGCGTAATGTCAGCCTTATGTGTAAAACTTCAAGTTAAGTATTACTAGACATGTTTTAATAACTATTCTTAGAAGAGTTTTCAGGTCATTTATGGATGAACGTCCCTGTGGTGAAAAGACAGAGGGAGGAATAACTACTTACTGTATCTGTTTTCATTGTGCACACCTGTGATGGTCCCGTTTGGTAAAAGCTGAAGGTGGAACCCAATCCCCACGTTGCAGTAGAGCCTTCGTATCCTCTTTATCCCCAGCAGAAAGCGTGCGTCCGTGCCGCTCTGCTCCCTGCGCTCCCAGGATCTGCTGCTTGTCTGCAGCGAGAGTCCAGCACTCACAGGAGCAAAGCATCCACACAGCAGGAGTCCATACACAAGCAGAGGAAAGGACACTGATGAGGACATCTTCTGATATCCTTTTTTTAACTACACAATGGCTATTTTTAATAGCTAATCACTCATTGACTTACTAACAACACAAAAGATCAAAGATCAGCCATGAATACAACGTCACGACCCCTTTACTTTTGAAATCCCTGAAACACTTTCAGTTCAAACATGGGAGATTGTTGCAGCGAACAAAAAAAGTGTTCCAGTTTAGCACTGATGCTACTTTCTTATATTACGCACTCAACGTTACGTCACTCACCTCCTGCTGCTCTATTTGTCTGAGTCATGGATGAGACAAGCATCACAAAGTAAGTAACATAAACTACATGATGTCAGTAAACAAAGGGAAACACGCATGACCATGGGTTTGCAGGAGAACATGCAATCTACTCAAATACAATAGAGGCCTCGAGCTCTGACAGTGGCCCAGTCCTTTCTTCTCCTGGTCACTCAGAGACGACAGGTTCCCACTTGGTTTTCCTGTTGCTCATGTTTTACTTCTTCATTCTTCTGTTGGTATCTGATACAGGTGTTCCTGTCTGTGTCATCACTCCCACTCCTGGTCCTGGTCCTGTCAGTCTGTGGGTGCTGGAGGTTTGTTCCGTGTTAGCTTGATGTGTTATTAGTTGTACCTGTAGCTGACGTTGTCAGTCTGTTGAAGTTGCCATGACAACATGAGAAGTTGATTTTATTTACAGTTTAATTTTGTACTCAATTATAAAATGTCTTCATTGGTACTGTCATTTCATTGTCAAAGTATTATTTTTATATTATTATAATTATTATTATTATATTTGTCCTGTTATTAAAGTTTATTGAAAGTGACGTAATTGTTCGACCGGAGATTTACCGGAATGGACGGTTTAAGCACGGAAAATAAACACCCGCTGTCCAATTTTGCTCCATTTTTCTGTTGGTCATCAGGCGAACATGATAAACATTGTTTATTTAATGTTTGTGACTCGTGGTTTAAAATGTGTGTGACATTTTTATAAAGTGTTTTGTCTAAAAATCCACCCATCAATTCTTCTGTGAAGATTAAACATTTGAGTGGACATCAGTTTGTCTATTGAACTTTTTGAATGACTGACAGTAATAGTAGACATACTATACTGAACAGAACAGAAGCATGTTCACACGCTGCCTGGTTCCTCCAGGGAAAAAACTTTGCACACGTGTGCATTTTACTATGAAGGGAGAAGACAGGGCCTATGATTTGTACAGAAGTGAATTATAGGGCAACTGGAAAAAAAGAAAGAAAATAAACAGTCACTAGTGAAATATTATTATTTTTTATTATATAATTGTTAATTTAATTCTTCAGAATCAGAATCATCTTTATTGGCCATCTATGTTTAACACACAAGGAATTTTATTTTGGTAGACTGTGCGCTCTCTGTACAATGTAAACATAAAAATTCCCAGAAAATACAACAGACCAAGTACAGTATATATATATATATATATATATATATATATATATATATATATATATATATATATATAATATTAAATAATATTGTTTTCCATATCGCCAAAATAGAAAACTCGATACATCTTGAATCTCGATATATTGCCCAGCCCTAATTCCTAAATTATAAAACAGCCTAAATAAAAACATAAATGTGTATATGAAGCACATGTGTTTATTTAATATACTTACAGTTTATATACAAGTCAACACATTGCATATTTACTGTTAATTTCACGTTGCTTGTCTTTAAGTTAAACATTAACATTTTATTTTTATGACATATTTTCTTTTAATTTCTCATGCTCACTCATGTGGTTCTCTGGTATTCACTAATGACTTATTAGACACATTTGTTGCAGACTTCACATCTTTTAAAACTTTTTGAAAGCAGTGTATATTTGTGACGCTTGTGATTGGCTGATTTTTCATGCTGACTTACGTCGTTTCTTCCGCTGTGGTAGACGTTAAAATCTCAGTTATTAATCTAACAGAATTTATAACCGTGTCACATCCTGCTGCTCTTTAGGAAGATAAACTCTTTGTCCCATTTCGCAATGTATTTACACCAGTTCTTTGTTTTTTTCGCCGGAACGTCTTCATTCATCATCTCTGATCTGAGTTGTTTTCAGGTTTGTTGCCGCTGTCGGCACTAATCTCGTGGGAACTGCCACCCAGGCCATTTCAGGTGGCAGTTCTAGTGATGGCGCTCAGTTTAGTAAGGCATCTTTTAATTATCATTACATTAAAATACAGAATATTTACGGGAAAACACTAATACAGGAAGATGGCGGGAAAAAGGGGTAAAATACGGGAGTTTCCCGGCCAAAATGGGATACTTGACAGGTATGAGCCAGGCTGTAATCTTCTCCTCCTTGCTCGGCGCTTTGACCCCACGCGACATCCCCGTCGTTCCCTCCTCAGTTTATGAGGGATGTCGGATCTTGCTGCATAGGCTGGCGAAGTGTTAGCACGGAGTGCTAACAGCTGATGAGTGTAAACAAAAGGGCCGTGGCTCCGAGCAGTGACTCCCGACTCGATCGCAAAGATTGCAGACACAAGCAGCAGAAAAAGTAGTGCAGTTTGCATTTACATATATGGCAATAAAGAATAATATATATTCAACATTAAACCGCAGTGTTTGTTTTAGCTGTAAGATAGTTTGAGAGGGAGGAGCTCACATTCTAGGAGGCGTGTATTATGTCCATGGTAGGAGGAGAGAAAATTGTCAGGAGGAGGAGTTTCCGGTTAGTGACATAAACAACCGGGGAAAATCCAACTTCCCATTTGGAGCTGACTTTTTACAAAATGTAGAATAACAAGGGAGGGAAGAAACAGAACTTTTTAACGTTGGCCCTCTAAATTTGACTAAAGGGATGTATATCACTGTAGCAAAACTATTAGAAATTTATTTTTTCATCTTACCTCCCTTTTAAAGTTGATATACAGAGTTTCTGAGTGGACGTCTCAATGTCCCGCCCTCAACAGCTCCACTTCCTCCCCCTGCAATCTACCAGAAGCCATGCCTCTATTTTTCTGCATGGGCATCGCGGAACATAACAAGGTCGCATTGGGTCACATTGATATAGCTTTTTCGCATTTCAATTTAAGAAGCATACATAATCTCAGAAACTCCAGATATCAGCTTTAAGTCATGTGTAGGGTTTCCTTAGGTCATTCATTTCAACACAATTTTGCATTGTACAGTACAATGAATGTACCTGGCTCTAAAAAGAATAGGGAGATAATACTATTGTTCAACTTTTCACACCTTAATTTCAACAAACTACCAAACTGTGCAACATACGTGGAACCAAACAATTAAATGTTAACCATTTAACCGGGGCCGGCCCGTTATATAGACAATATAGCCAAATGTTAAGGCACCATACAGCCAAAGCGCTGATATTATTAGCATCCTAAACTTGATAGTGTTATTAATGATTTGTTTTAATGAAAATAAAACTAGTTTTACTCCTGAAAGTTTTGGATCTTTTCACAACATGTCAAACTCAAAACATTTTAGTCATAAGTATTTAAGATAATACTTGATGAGCTAAATCAGCAATTTAAGTTAAATTATTGTTTAGGTTGTTATTTAACTTTTTTTTTTTTAATTTAGGCTAATTATTTTACATTTATCTTGTTTTTTGTGTAATGCCTTACTCTGATAATGTTAATAATTTGTATTTTGAACCTGTTACTAAGATGTATATTTAAATGGACTTTTATTTACTTATTTGTGTTTCTTTTGTATATGTAAACCCTTTTGTCAAAATTTTTAAAAATTCAAAAAAGTAATTCTTCTCATGTTTTCTCCTTGTGGAAAGTGTCTTTGTGGGTATGGTGAAGACCACTATTCTGCTAATATTATAACAATAATGTAAATATCCATTACTTGGTATTAAAAAACATGCCATATAAGGGGGCACCAAAAGAAAATCACGCCTAGGGCGCCAAAGAGGCTAGGGCCGGCAATGACTACTACATTACCCATAAGCCACCGCGCTCAAAGGAGCAGGCACATCCACGCTTAATGGGATTTCTACGAGTGGTATTTTCGCTTTTTTGGTCTTCCAGAACATCACCAAAATGTAATCACCTGTTCCTTGTTCCATTAATAACATTTCCTGACAATTTCATCCAAATCTGTTTACAATTGTTCAAGTTATCTTGCTAACAGACAAATAGACAGACTGACAGACAGACGCAGGGTAAAACATAGCTTTCCGCTGTGCGCTTCATGCAGGTAATAATCAACTAAAAATATATATAAACAGTAACTAAAGACTAAATGAAATAATATAACACAATAGTGCAGAACGAAGAAACCAGGGAGCAGGGTACAAGACACACAGGGAGTGTAAGATTGAATCCACAATGATCAGCAAACACACAGTGACACACACTCCGCTAAATGGTGAGGGAGGCGTGATTGGGAATGGGCCACACCTGGGTGCAACACATGAGGCAGCTAATCAGTCACAACTCAAACACAGCATATGATGTGGTTTGGAAAGAAGGGCTAGTGATTAAACTTCATAGGATGGGAATATCAGGAAGAACTTTTAACTGGATTAAAAGCTTTCTATTTGATTTAGGTTAAAATAGGAACATCAACGTCCCCTAGATACAAGGTAGACAATGGAACCCCTCAGGGAAGCGTGATCAGCCCGATACTGTTTTCCATTATGATTAATAATGTGCTTTCTGATATACGGTATGATATTGGAAGATCTTATTATTATTATTATTATTGTATCTTTATTTTATTTTGTTGTTATTATATTATTATTATTATTATTATTATTATTATTATTATTATTATTATTATCTTGTTATTTTATTTAGTTTGCACATATTAGTCTAACTACTCTTATATTTATGTTTATACTTCTTTTTTTTATTTATTTTTCTTTATTCTAGTTGATTGTTATTATTTAATGTCACCAAGACAAATTCCTCGTGTGTATTCATACACTCTTGGTCAATAAAGTTGATTCTGATTCTGATTCTGATCTTTATTTGCTGACGAGCCTTATGGAAAAGAGGGAAGGATTTCGAATTAATACAAAACAATATACAAGAAGCAGTAAATAAGGTAGACAAATTGTCATATGGTTGAGGATTTAGGTTTTCTGTAGAAAAGACAAAGGAAGTAGTATATTCTGGTAAGAAGATTAATGAGACTGTGGTAATGATGTATGGGAAAAGGTTAAAGCAGGTAAATTCTTTTCCTTATTTGGGGATTTTGTTTGATTCAGAACTGACCAGGAGTGATCATATAAATAAGATAAATGAAAAAAGTAAAATGGTTACGCTAGTAGGAGCGTGCTGTGGAATATCTATGTCAATAATAAGATCAATGATTGATTATTGTAGTATGGTCCTCAAGAGCCACGATCCAGCATGTTTTAGATGTTTCTCTCTTCCAACACACCTGATTGAAATGACCAGGATTGTTATCAGGCTTTTGCAGAGCTATATGATGAGTTAATCATTTGAATCAGGTGTGTTGGGACAGGGAAACATCTAAAACATGCTGGATCGTGGCTCTTGAGGACCAGGATTGGCCACCCCTGGTGTGGAGGGAGAAGAGCAGTGGGGAGAGAACATACCCCTGGGGGGGACTCCAGTACTGATTGACCGAGTGCTGGATGTGATGCTCCTCAGCCTCACCTGCTGCTTCCTGTCAGTCAGGAAGTTGGTGATCCACTGACAGGTGGAGGTGAGCTGGGTGATTTGGGCCTGTGTCCCTAAAAAAATTACAGAGTGTAACATAATTTCCCTTCAGGGATTAATAAAGTAATTAAAAAAAAAAAATTAAATCTATTTAATTGTTTAAAATTCTGTTTAGGCCATCATTTAGGGCATCTCAGAGGTGAATGCCATTTCATGGAAGGAGGCAGAGCAGGTCTTCCTGACAGGGCCTGTTGTACATCAAAGATAAGAGGAGAAAAGTAGACATTTCTGAGTACATTGATGGTTTGTCTTTTCCAGTATTTATCATTTTGTCTGTTTTCAGTGAAATGGACAAGTTCTGCAGGAGGCTGGAGAGGCAGATGAGGAAAGAAGGAGCACTGCCATAAAGGCTGTGTACCACTCAAGCCCGTACAATAAAACATTTAAAACCATTTCATTTAATCCTTTTCATTGTAGGCTATTTAGGGTTGTTTGGTCAAAATAACCCCATGCAATAAAAAAATAAAAAAATCATTTTATTTCATTATAGGCTATTTCCAAAAATTTTAAAAGTGTCAAAAAATAAAAACCACAGTGCTGGTTAAGGCTGTAGAGTTGTAAATTTACAGTCAACCACTAGGCAGCACTGTCAAAAAACCATAAGGGTTGTGTACTGTGTAGTTCTCTGAGTCTGCAGCCACATACTATTGCTTCAAGGCGCCATCTTGTGTGGGTCCCACACTCTGCTGTGGTGTAGTGGTTCCCAAACAGGGGTATGAGTACCCCTAGGGGTACAGGAGCACATTGCAAGGGGTACTCGGAAAAATTGAACAATTCATTTCAAAATAATCAGGAAATATTCCTAATTCCTTTTTAGGCTTTTTGGGGGGACAAATCCACCAAATGTTTTCTTGTAATTTATTAAATTAGGATTATTTTTTGCTGTAGAGGGCTTTTTATAGGAGACAATAATTAGCTACATTATACATAGGAGACCATTAGTTTTATGGATAGAGCCTGAACACAAAGCAGCTCTCCTCCTCCTGTCTGAATTTATTTTACACTCCACATTATTCTTCACTTTGCCTGTGAAAGGTGATTCCACATCTACTTTCTACATTCTAATCATTAGAACAGCCATAAAAGTACACACAAGTACATGCATCTTTTCCATATTCTGTCAGAAAAGCATGTATTTAAGTGGTAAAATGGCATTTTTACAAGTTCCAAGCTTTCTGTTTGATAGCTACAAATGACCATTTTTGAAATTTGATCGTCATAAGTTCAGTGAATAATTCTACTTTGATTGTTGAGACCCTACTTATAGACCTGCAAATAAATAATTGGAGTTAGGAGGTTCACAAAAATCAAAGTAGAATTATTCACTGAATTTATGGCATTTAGGGTGGAGCAAAGCAGGAAGCACATGGTTCCTAATCCAGTCCCAAGGAGAGATGTGGGTGGATCACCCCAGAGCTGGAGGAGAAGCACATTCCCATGTGACGCGATAGGGTTTGGATTGTTTAATAAAAGACATCTTTGGGTATCTGAACCAAAGATAAAGAGTCATCTCCTCAGTCATGATTAAAAGTGAGCAGATAATACTGGAAAGAAACCATTTCTCTAATTACCAATGTTTGGTATTCCAAAGCAATATTCAATTATAGGAGATCAATGGATCAAACACACTAAATAGTGATAACACATGAGGGGAAAAAAAAAATCATCAGGCAAATAAAGTTAATCATCACAGTAACAGTTGGGATCTAAATAATAGCATTTGGTGGTAGTAGTACTAATTATGGCTAAGGTTTTCAACCTTGGTGTCAACCCCATTTGGGGTCGCAAGAGACTGGGAGGCGGTTGCCAGATGCCTTCAAGAAACAAAGAAAAATCTTTTTTGCTTATTTTTACTCTTTTTTTGCAACTGCATTAAACTTACTATATTTGAACCTATATTCATCATTTTCCCCTGCCATATTGTGGCTCATTTTAATGCATTTTTGCTACATTACTCCTATCTTTGCCACCTCTCCGTCAAATTCCAATGTATTTTTTGCAATTTTTTTCCACTTTCAAGACATTTTCAGCACTTATAAACCCTTTCCATCACTTTCCCACCTTATGTTGCATATGTTGGCCCACACTTTTAACCTCTTTTCACCAATTTCATGCGCAAAATTAAAAAAAAAAGAAATCATGTGTAAAAGTGACTTATTCAACACCTGACAGCCACTCTTGTGCCTGCCAATAATCAGACAATAAATACAAAACGCAAAACGTCAGGGAAGAACTTACTCACATTATTGTTTTATCGGAGAACAATGTGTCTGTTGCTGTTTCTGCATGCACGGACAGGCAGGCAAGATTGCTGAGTCGAGGGTTTGCCATTTGGTTTTTCAGGTTGTCTAAAGTTTTAACGCATGCACAAAAAACTGCGCTCGCATGCTCTCTGGGAGATGGATTTTTGGTCTTCATTTTCTACAGGGAGTCTCTTTTTTTTTTTTTTCTAAATTACAAAATGATCCATTGCATTGGCCTGCTAGCTAATCCTAAAATGATGCGCGAAAAAGACTCCTGCTCCTCCCTTCCCCTCACACACACGCTATAGTGTATGTCAATCAATGGGCGGGCCCCATTGAATCAGGTCGAAGCAGGTACTGGATTGTAACAAAACAACTACTTGTGAACTTTTTAATGTTTTTGAACTCAATAAATGTATTAAAAATATTAATTAAAGTGCTCAAGGGGCTTAACTGGGGCTATACAAATTGCTTACGGGGCTATAGCCCCCCCTAGCCCCGGTGTTGCGCCGTCCCTGATTATTTAGTTAGTTAGTTATTTAGATAGGAAATAAAATATTATATGTTTGCCACACACCTTAATTTGTGAAATCACACACTAAACAAGGGGAAAGTGAAATTACATCAAAAAACATGTATCTTAGGAATAAGACAATTTTAATATTAACACAGACTCAAACTGTCGGGCCATTAACCATAAAAGCCGAAAGTAACTTTCCTTCTAATTCCAGTAAGTTAATTT
Source organism: Gouania willdenowi (assembly GCF_900634775.1). Classification (NCBI taxonomy): domain Eukaryota; kingdom Metazoa; phylum Chordata; class Actinopteri; order Blenniiformes; family Gobiesocidae; genus Gouania; species Gouania willdenowi. The sequence goes on from NC_041053.1 coordinate 15,490,833, forward strand.
TGTCTTCTTTTTTGAATATATGTTAAGGTTTTGTTTATTCAGAAAAGGTTTTTCAGGAATGCTTTTATCTCCTGACATCATGTTTCGACTGTCAACTGCCAGTCTTCCTCAGAGGTGATATGCCTTGATGTATCCCTACGAGTTCTCTCATAAGGACACTCAAGAAAAACCTTGTCTAAATAAACAAAACCTTAACATATAGCTTCTCTTCTTCCTTGTACAAATGTAAAGTGCACCATTTATTTTTCATCAGGACGGCTGCAGGCACTGCAGACCCACACATGGTTTGGTTCTTCCAAAATTTGAAGGTAACTGTGAAAGTGAGTCCTGTGACAGACTGGCGTCCTTTCCATCAACCTTATATATGATTTCAGAGAACTTGGTTGAAAAAAGGTCTTTAGAACTGAATAATCCAGGCCAGCAGTGAGGGACCTACTTCCTACCAATGGCGCTTCACTCTTTTACGTTCACCTCTCTGTGCCTGGTCTGCTGCAGGCCACCAGGTCAACAACAATTCAGGCATAAGTCATTGTAAACAACAGAGTGAGTCACACAAGCAAATGCCAGCCTGTCTGCACCATGCCTCAGGGGTCATAGAGCAGAGGAGGCCTGATGTCAGGTGACACGTGGTGCGTCAGCACACGGCTGCATCGTGTGTGCATGTGCGAAGGACTGACCCCCGCTGAGAGGGGCCCGTTAGATGTGACGTCGCTGATCACTGATCAGCATCTGCTCTGACATCACGCGCTTTCCTAAGTGTTTCCCTACGCCCACAGGAAGAGTTCATGGCTTAGAACCCATTTGGCAGGGAGAGCTCCACATTCATCACATCAGCTGGGCTGGGCAGCCCAAACATGTAGGTCAGTCAGGCAAAGGCAAGGACAGCAGCTCTGCAGGCCCGTCAACGCGTCTCTGACGTCGTGAAATCCAAGTATTTGCTTTATGAACACAGAAAATTTCAGGGACTTTTTTCAAGCCCTGTTGTGATTCATTTACTACACCAGTGGTTCCCAAACTTTTCACAGTCCCCCATCAGACATTTAACCTGAACTCATGTACCTCCTACTCTTGCATACTTAAAAAACGCAATATTGTAATGTTATATACAGTGTAGCCCAACAGGGAAATTTGCCTCCGAATTTTACCTATCCTGTTAAGGAATAATAATAATAATAATAATAATAATAATAATAATAATAATAATAATAATAATAATAATAATAATAATAATAATAAATCATCTGTAAGCATTCAATAAAACATCTTTTTCAGATTTATTTAATTAGCCTACTAACATTTTCAGTGACAATCTCTTTTATTTTGTAAACAGAAATCCACCAAACATTTGTTGACTGAACATATATCAGTAATACAACATATTCATCACCCTCAGGATACAAAGAACTCTGCAATGTTTGGCTGAAAGAGTCTTTCGTCTTTCCCCACGTAAAGTCTTGTTCTATATTTTGTTTTCATGTTTGTCAAATATACAAATATCAACATAATTGCACCATAATTGTAATCAATTACCAATTATGCAATTACAATTAGAATTGACTCCAACCCTGTTGCGAACATGTTTTGAGTATTGAATGGTTTGGTACCCTGTGACTCCCACCCTAAAAACAACATTAGAGACACAGAAAAGAATAAAATATAAAGTAAAGTTGATATTTAAACGTGCATGAAACCAGCAATTTATTGGGAAATGTCAGGACCGTTTTTAAACGGTGATTTAGTAGTCAAGACTGTGACGTTAACAATGACACATTTCAGATGTTAGCTTACACAGAGTATGAAACATGATGACGTTTTACCATTAAGATGATGTTTCATTTCCAGATCAGCAGCACAGTGCCTGTCATACACATGCAGTAGGTCCAGACTGCTACTGAGTGTGTGGAACAAGCAGACGCTTTTAGCAGTGACTCCACCCGTGACTAGGAGCCGTTACTGGGCAGAGGATCCACCCCCAGCGTCCAGCACATGAGGTTATAGACATCCACTGCTCCAATAGGGGCTGCTCGCTCGTTCTGTTTGAAGTCTGAGGGAGAACAAGTCAAAATGATAATAATGAAGAATCTAAAGGCTCTCCCCTGGAGCTGCTAACATTGTGTCTGATGGATTTGTTCAGTGTGCCGCTTATTTTCCCTGCTAGTTTTAAACATTATCTGTTGAGAACCCAATGTTCTCATTCCAAATAATGAGAAACTGAGGACTTTTATGTCATATTTAACACTGACGGCAAGCTGGGAGTCAATGTCCTGTATCCCGTCTCACAATGGCTGTGTTCAAAATCTCATACTAACGTACTACTCAAAATGAGTATGTAGTGCGTATTGGATAGTATGAAAAGATTGAGTACTGAGTGAATGAGATGTGTTTCTGCAAGTTTCATGAATGACCACATGTTAATATTCTACTTGGTCACATTCTCATTTAAAATACTTTCAGAACTTTCAAAGGTGAAGAATCAACAGAGATATTTAGCCTCAGCGTGCTTCAGGTCTTTGTCATTGTAGGTTCCAATTGCATCTTGGGAAACTTGGAAGTATACTTCAGTGGGAATACTCATCATCCTAATCATACTTAGTATAATATAGTAAATATAGCATAGTATATACTAGACCAGCGGTTCTCAACTGGTCTCACCCTGGGACCCACATTTTACCATAGTCATTAAATCACGACCCAC